>NW_027490370.1:0-300000 GCF_050948175.1 Xylocopa sonorina
CTATGTTTCATGATAAGATATAATATTCATTGTGCAGTGATATGTATACCTCGTATTCACCTCAAAAGAATGTAAATACGACACTTACTTGCTAGGAAATAGCGTTTGCAGATGTCTACGTATCGAAACAGTAGAGTTCTGATGCTTCTTAAATCGTCAAATCGCATCCGATATCTACGATTCCTGACAAGATATAATATTCATTGCGAAGTGCCATGTATACCTCGTATTCCTTTCAAAAGAATGTAAACGCGACTCTTCCTTGCTAGGAAATAGCGTTTGCGGATGTCTACGTATCGTAGCAATAGTGTTCTAATGCTTCTTAAAACGCGATATCGCATCTCAATTCTATGTTTCATGATAATACATAATAGTCATTGCGAAATGTAACTTATACCTCGTAATCACTACAAAAGAATGTAAACGCTACACTTCCTTGCTAGGAAATGTCGTTTGCAGATATCTACGTATCGAAGCAATAGTGTTCCAAATCTTCTTAAATCGCGATATCGCATCTCATTTTTATGTTTCATGATAAGATATAATATTCATTGTGCAGTGTTATGTATACCTCGTATTCACTTCAAAATAATGTAAATGCGACACTTCCTTGCTAGGAAATAGCGTCTGCAGATATCTACGTATCGAAGCAATAGAATTCTAATGCTTCTTAAATTGTCATATCGCCTCTCATTCCTATGTTTCATGATAAGATATAATATTCGTTGCGAAGTGTCATGTGTACCTCGCATGCACTTCAAATGGATGTAAATGCGACACTTCCGTGCTAGGAAATAGCGTTTGCAGATGTCTACGTATCTAAGCAATAGATTTCTAAAGCTTGCTAACTCGCGATATCGCATCTCATATCTATGTTTCATGATAATATATAATATTCATTGCGAAGTTTAATGTACACCTCGCATACAATTCAAACGAATGTGAATGCGACAGTTCCTTGCTAGGAAATAGTGTTTGCAGATGTCTACGTATCGAAGCAATATAGTTCTAATGCTTCTTAAATCGTCTTATCGCATCTCATTTCTATGTTACATGATAAGATATAATATTCATTGCGAAGTGTCATGTGTACCTCGTATTACTTTCATAAGAATGTAAATGCGATACTTCCTTGCTAGGAAGTAGCGTTTGCAGATGTCTACGTATCGAACCAATAGGTTTCTAATACTTCTTAAATCGTCATGTCGCATCTCATTTCTACGTTTCATGATAAGATATAATATTCATTGCGAAGTGCCATGTATACCTCGTATTCCTTTCAGAAGAATGTAAATGCGACACTTCCTTGCTAGGAAGTAGCGTTTGCAGATGTCTACGTATCGAAGCAATGGAGTTCTAATGCTTCTCAAATCGTCAAATCGCATCTCATATCTACGTTTCCTGATAAGATATAATATTCATTGCGAAGTGCCATGTATACCTCGTATTCGTTTCAAAAGAATGTAAATGCGACACTTCCTTGCTAGGAAGTAGCGTTTGCAGATGTCGACGTATCGAAGCAATGGTGTTCTAATGCTTCTCAAATCGTCAAATCGCATCTCATATCTACGTTTCCTGATAAGATATAATATACATTGCGAAGTGCCATGTATACCTCGTATTCGTTTCAAAAGAATGTAAATGCGACACTTCCTTGCTAGGAAATAGCGTTTGCAGATGTCTACGTATCGAAGCAATAGATTTCTAAAGCATGCTAATTCGCGATACCGCACCTCATATCTATGTTTAATGATAATAAATAATATCCATTGCGAAGTGTCATATATACCTCGCATACACTTCAAATGAATGTGAATGCGACTGTTCCTCGCTAGGAAATATTGTTTGCAGATATCAACGTATCGAAGCAATAGAGCTCTAATGCCTCTTAAATCGCCATATCGCATCTCATTTTTATATTTCATGATAAGATATTATATTCATTGCGAAGTGTCATGTATACCTAGCACTCACTTCAAAATAATGTAAATGCGACTCTTCCTTGCTAGGAAATAGCGTTTGCAGATGTCTACGTATCGAAACAACAGAATTCTAATGCTTCTTAAATCGTCATATCGCATCTCATTTCTATGCTTCATGTTAAGATATAATATTCATTGCAAAGTGTCATGCATACCTCATACTCACATCAAAAGGATGTAAATGCGACACTTCCTTGCTGGGATGTAGCGTTTGCAGATGTCTACGTATCGAAGCAATAGAGTTCTAATGCTCCTTAAACCGCCATATTGCATCTCATTTCTATGTTTCATGATAGGATATAATATTCTTTGTGTAGTGCTATGTATACCTCGTATTCACTTCAAAAGAATGTAAACGCGACACTTCCTTGCCAGAAAATAGCGTTTGCAGATGTCCAAGTATCGTAGCATTAGAGTTCTAATGCTTCTCAAAACGCGATATCGCTACTCATTACTATCTTTCATGATAATATATAATATTCATTGTGGAGTGTCATGCTTACCTCGTATTCACTTCAAAAGAAAGTAAATGCGACAATACCTTGCACGGAAATAGCGTTTGCAGATGTCTCCGTATCGAAGAAATAGTGTTCTAATGCTTCTCAAATCGCGATATCGCATCTCATTTCTATGTTTCGTGATAAGATATAATATTCATTGCGAAGTGTCATGTATACCTCGTATTCCTTTCAAAAGAATGTAAATACGACACTTCCTTGCTAGGAAGTAGCGTTTGCAGATGTCTACGTATCGAAGCAATAGAGTTCTAATGATTCTTAAATCGTCATATCGCATCTCATATCTACGTTTCCTGATAAGATATAATATTCATTGCGAAGTGTCATGTATACCTCGTATTTCTTTCAAAAGAATGTAAATGCGACATTTCCTTGCTAGGAAGTAGCGCTTGCAGATGTCTACGTATCGTAGCATTATTGTTATAATGCTTCTCAAAACGCGATATCGATACTCATTACTATCTTTCATGATAATATATAATATTCATTGTGGAGTGTCATGCTTACCTCGTATTCACTTCAAAAGAAAGCAAATGCGACAATACCTTGCACGGAAATAGCGTTTGCAGATGTCTCCGTATCGAAGAAATAGTGTTCTAATGCTTCTTAAATCGCGATATCGCATCTCATTTCTATGTTTCGTGATAAGATATAATATTCATTGCGAAGTGTCATGCTTAACTCGTATTCATTTCAGAAGAATGTAAATGCGACACTTCCTTGTAAGGAAATAGCGTTTGTTGATGTCTCCGTATCGAGGCAATAGTGCTCTAATGCTTCTCAAAACGCGATGTCGCATCTTATTTCTATGCTTCATGTTAAGATATAATATTCATTGCGAAGTGTCATGTATACCTAGCACTCACTTCAAAATAATGTAAATGCGTCACTTCCTTGCTAGGAAATAGCGCTTGCAGATGTCTTCGTATCGAATCAATAGTGTTCTAATGCCTCCTAAAGCGCGAAATCGCACTTCATTTCTATGTTTCATGGTAAGATATAATATACATTGTGGAGTGTTATGTATACCTCGTATTCACTTCAAAAGAATGTAAATGCGACACTTCCTTGCTAGGAAATAGCGTTTGCCGATGTCTACGTATCGAAGCAATAGAGTTCTAATGCTTCTTAAATCGCCATATCGTACCTCATTGCTATGTTACATGATTATATATAATATTCATTGTGCAGTGTTATGTATACCTGGTATTCACATCAGAAGAATGTAAATGCGTCACTTCCTTGCTAGGAAATAGCGTTTGTAGGTGTCTACGTATCATAGCAATAGAGTTCTAATGCTTCTTAAATCGCGATATCGCATCACATTTCATAGTTTCATGATAAGATATAATATTCATTATGCAGTGTTATGTAAACCTCGTATTCACATCAAAAGAATGTAAATGCGACACTTCCTTCCTAGGAAGTAGTTTTGCAGATGTCTACGCGTCGAGGCAATAGAGTTCTAATGCTTCTTAAAACGCGATATCGCATCTCACTCCTGTGTTTCATGATAGGATATAATATTCATTGCGAAGTGTCATGTATGCCTCGATTTCACTTCACCAGAATGTAAATACGACACTTCCTTGCTAGGAAATATTGTTTGCAGATGTCTACATATCACAGCAATTGTGTAATGCTTCTTAAAAAGAAATGTCATATTTCATTTCTGTGTTTCGTAGTAAGATATAATATTCATTGTGTAATGTTATGTATACCTCGTATTCACTTCAAAAGAATGTAAATGCGACATTTCCTTGCTAGGAAATAGCGTCTCCAGATATCTACGTATCGTAGCAATAGAGTGCTAATGCTTCTTAAAGCGCGATGTCGCGTCCCATTTCAATGTTTCTTGATAAGATATAATATCCATTGCGATGTGTCATGTATACCTCGTATTCACTTCAAAAGAATGTAATTGCGACACTTCCTTGCTAGGAAATAGCGTTTGCAGATGTCTACATATCGTAGCAATAGTGTTCTGATGCTTCTCAAAACGCGATATCGCATCTCATTTCTATGTTTGATGGTGGGATAAAATATTCATTGCGAAGTGTCATGTATACCTCGTATCCACTTAAATGGAATTTAAATGCGACACTTCCTTTCTAGGAAATAGCGTTTGCTGATGTCTATGTATATTAGCAATAGAGTTCTAATGCTACTTAAATCGCGATATCGCATCTCATATTATATGATTCGTGATAAGGTATAATATTCATTGCGAAGTGTCATGTATACCTCGTATTCACTTCAAAAGAATGTAAATGCGACGTTTCCATCTTTGGGAATATCGTATGCAGATGTCTACTTATCGTAGCAAAAATGTCCTAATGCTTCTTAAAACGAGATGTCGCATTTCATTTCTATGTTTCGTGATAAGATGTAATATTCATTGCGAAGTGTCATGTATACCTCGTATTCACTCCACACGGATGTAAATGCGACACTTCCTTACTAGGAAATAGCGTATTCGAATGTCTACGTATCGTAGCAATAGAGTTCTAATGCTACATAAATCGCGATATCGCATCTCATTTCTATGTTTCGTGCTAAGATGTAATATTCATTGCGAAGTGTCATGTACTCCTCGTATTCACTTCAAAAGAATGTAAATACGACACTTCCATGAGAGGCAATAGCGTCTGCAGATGTCTACGGGTCGAGGCAATAGAGTTCTAATGCTTCTTAAAACGCGATATCGCATCTCACTTCTATGTTTCATGATAAGATATAATGTTCATTGTGAAGTGTCATGTATACCTTGTATTCACTTCAAAAGAATGTAAATGCGAATCTTCCTTGCTAGGAAATTGCGCTTGCAGATGTCTACGTGTCGTAGCAATAGTTTTCTAATGCTTCTCAAAACGCGATACCGCATCTCATTTCTATGCTTCATGATAAGATATAATATTCATTGCGAAGTGTCATGTATACCTCGTATTCACTTCAAAAGAATGTAAATGCGACACTTCCTTGCTAGGAAATAGCGTCTGCAGATGTCTACGCATCGAGGCAATAGAGTTCTAATGCTTCTTAAAACGCGATATCGCATCTCTCTTCTATGTTTCATGATAAGATATAATATTCATTACGAAGTGTCATGTTCACCTCGTTCTCACTTGAAGAGTACGTAAATGCGACTATTGCCTGCTAGGAAATAGCGTTTGCAGATGTCTACGTATCGTAGCAATAGAGTTCTAATGCTACTTAAATCGCGATATCGCACCTCATTTATATGTTTCGTGATGAGATATAATATTCATTGCCAAGTGTCATGTATACCTCGTATTCACTTCAAAAGAATGTAAGTGCGACACCCCCATGCTAGGAAATAGCGTTTGCAGATGTCTCCGCATCAAGGCCATAGAGTTCTAATGCTTCTTAAAACGCGATATCGCATCTCTCTTCTATGTTTCATGATAAGATATAATATTCATTACGAAGTGTCATGTTTACAACGTAATCACTTCAAAAGAATGTAAATGCGACTATTGCTTGCTAGGAAATAGCGTTTTCAAATGCCTACGTATCGTAGCAACAGGGTTCTAATGCTACTTAAATCGCGATATCGCATCTCATATAAATGTTTGTTGATACGATATAATAATCATTGCGGAGTGTCATGTATACCTCCTATTCACTCCAAACGAATGTAAATGCGACACTTCCTTGCTGGGAAATAGCGTTTGCAGATGTGTTTGCAATAGAGTTCTAATGCTACACAAATCGCGATTTCGCATCTCATTCCTATGTTTCGTGATAAGATATAATATTCATTGCGAAATGTCACGTATACCTCGTATTCACTCCAAACGAATGTAAATGCGACACTTCCTTGCTAGGAAATAGCGTATTAAGATGTCTACGTATCGTAGCAATAGAGTTCTAATGCTGCTGAACTCGCGATATCGCATCTCAATTCTATGTTTCGTGATAAGATGTAATATTCATTGCGAAGTGTCACGTACACCTCGTATTCACTTCAAAAGAATGTAAATGCGACACTTCCATCCTACGAAATAACGTCTGCAGATGTCTACGGGTCGAGGCAATAGAGTTCTAATGCTTCTTAAATGCGATATCACTTCTCACTTCTATGTTTCATGATAAGATATAATACTCATTGCGAAGAGTCATGTATACCTCGTATTCACTTCAAAAGAATGTAAATGCGACTATTCCTTGCTAGGAAATAACGTCTGCAGATGCCTACGTTTCGTAGAAATGGAATTCCAATGCTTTTTAGATCGCGATATCGCTACTCATTTATATGTTTCGTGATAAGATGTAATGTTCATTGCGAAGTGTCATGTATACCTCGTATTCACTTCAAAAGAATGTAAGTGCGACACCTCCATGCTAGGAAATAGCGTTTGCAGATGTCTCCGCATCAAGGCCATAGGGTTCTAATGCTTCTTAAAACGCGATATCGCATCTCTCTTCTATGTTTGATGATAAGATATAATATTCATTACGAAGTGTCATGTTTACCTCGTATTCACTTCAAAAGAATGTAAATGCGACTATTGCTTGCTAGGAAATAGCGTTTGCAGATGCCTACGTATCGTAGCAATAGGGTTCTAATGCTTCTTAAATCGCGATATCGCATCTCATTTCTATGTTTCGTGCTAAGATGTAATATTCATTGCGAAGTGTCATGTACTCCTCGTATTCACTTCAAAAGAATGTAAATACGACACTTCCATGAGAGGCAATAGCGTCTGCAGATGTCTACGGGTCGAGGCAATAGAGTTCTAATGCTTCTTAAAACGCGATATCGCATCTCACTTCTATGTTTCATGATAAGATATAATGTTCATTGTGAAGTGTCATGTATACCTCGTATTCACTTCAAAAGAATGTAAATGCGAATCTTCCTTGCTAGGAAATAGCGTTTGCAGATGTCTACGTATCGTAGCAATGGAGTTCTAATGCTTCTCAAAACGCGATATCGCATCTCATTTCTATGCTTCATGATAAGATATAATATTCATTGCGAAGTGTCATGTATACCTTGTATTCACTTCAAAAGAATGTAAATGCGAATCTTCCTTGCTAGGAAATTGCGCTTGCAGATGTCTACGTGTCGTAGCAATAGTTTTCTAATGCTTCTCAAAACGCGATACCGCATCTCATTTCTATGCTTCATGATAAGATATAATATTCATTGCGAAGTGTCATGTACACCTCGTATTCAATTCAAAAGAAAGTAAATGCGACTATTGCTTGCTAGGAAATAGCGTTTGCAGATGTCTATGTATCGTAGCAATAGAGTTCGAATGCTACTTAAATCGCGATATCGCTTCCCATTTATATGTTTCGTGATGAGATATAATATTCATTGCGAAGTGTCATGTACACCTCGTATTCACTTCAAAAGAATGTAAGTGCGACGCTTCCATGCTAGGAAATAGCGTTTGCAGATGTCTCCGCATCGAAGCAATAGATTTCTAATGCTTCTTTAAACGCGATATCGCATCTCATTTCTATGTTTCATAATAAGATATAATATTCATTGCGGAGTGTCATGTATACCTCGTATTCACTTTCAAAGAATGTGAATGCGACACTTCCTTGCTTGGAAATAGCGTTTGCAGATGTTTACGTATCGTAGAAATAGAGTTCTAATGCTTCTTGAAACGCGATATCGCAAATCATATCTATGTTTCACAATAAGATATAATATTCAATGCGAAGTGTCATGTATACCTCGTATTCACTTCAAAAGAATGTAAATGCGACACTTCCATGCTAGGAAATAGCGTTTGCGGATGTCTACGTATCGTAGCAATAGAGTTCTAATGCTTCTTAAAACGCGATATCGCATCTCATTTCTATGTTTCACGATAAGATATAGTATTCATTGTGCAGTGTTATGCTTACCTCGTATTCACTTCAAAAGAATGGAAATGCGACACTTCCATGCTAGGAAGTAGCGTTTGCAGATGACTACGTATCGAAGCAATAGAGTTCTAATGCTTCTTAAATCATCATATCGCATCTCATTTCTATGTTTCATGATAAGATATAATATTCGTTGCGAAGTGTCATGTGTACCTCGCATGCACTTCAAATGGATGTAAATGCGACACTTCCGTGCTAGGAAATAGCGTTTGCCGATGTCTACGTATCGAAGCAATAGGGATCTAATGCTTCATAAATCGCCATATCGCTTCTCATTTCTATGTTTCATGATAATAAATAATATTCAATGCGAAGTGTCATGTATACCTCGCATACACTGAAAATGAATGTAAATGCGACACTTCCTTCCAAGGAAATAGCGTTTGCAGATGTCTACGTATCGAAGCAATAGACATCTAATGCTCCATAAATCGCCATATCGCATCTCATTTCTATGTTTCATGATAAGATATAATATTCATTGTGCAGTGATATGTATACCTCGTATTCACCTCAAAAGAATGTAAATACGACACTTACTTGCTAGGAAATAGCGTTTGCAGATGTCTACGTATCGAAACAGTAGAGTTCTGATGCTTCTTAAATCGTCAAATCGCATCCCATATCTACGATTCCTGACAAGATATAATATTCATTGCGAAGTGCCATGTATACCTCGTATTCCTTTCAAAAGAATGTAAACGCGACTCTTCCTTGCTAGGAAATAGCGTTTGCGGATGTCTACGTATCGTAGCAATAGTGTTCTAATGCTTCTTAAAACGCGATATCGCATCTCAATTCTATGTTTCATGATAATACATAATAGTCATTGCGAAATGTAACTTATACCTCGTAATCACTACAAAAGAATGTAAACGCTACACTTCCTTGCTAGGAAATGTCGTTTGCAGATATCTACGTATCGAAGCAATAGTGTTCCAAATCTTCTTAAATCGCGATATCGCATCTCATTTTTATGTTTCATGATAAGATATAATATTCATTGTGCAGTGTTATGTATACCTCGTATTCACTTCAAAATAATGTAAATGCGTCACTTCCTTGCTAGGAAATAGCGTCTGCAGATATCTACGTATCGAAGCAATAGAATTCTAATGCTTCTTAAATTGTCATATCGCCTCTCATTCCTATGTTTCATGATAAGATATAATATTCGTTGCGAAGTGTCATGTGTACCTCGCATGCACTTCAAATGGATGTAAATGCGACACTTCCGTGCTAGGAAATAGCGTTTGCAGATGTCTACGTATCTAAGCAATAGATTTCTAAAGCTTGCTAACTCGCGATTTCGCATCTCATATCTATGTTTCATGATAATATATAATATTCATTGCGAAGTTTAATGTACACCTCGCATACAATTCAAACGAATGTGAATGCGACAGTTCCTTGCTAGGAAATAGTGTTTGCAGATGTCTACGTATCGAAGCAATATAGTTCTAATGCTTCTTAAATCGTCTTATCGCATCTCATTTCTATGTTACATGATAAGATATAATATTCATTGCGAAGTGTCATGTGTACCTCGTATTACTTTCATAAGAATGTAAATGCGATACTTCCTTGCTAGGAAGTAGCGTTTGCAGATGTCTACGTATCGAACCAATAGGTTTCTAATACTTCTTAAATCGTCATGTCGCATCTCATTTCTACGTTTCATGATAAGATATAATATTCATTGCGAAGTGCCATGTATACCTCGTATTCCTTTCAGAAGAATGTAAATGCGACACTTCCTTGCTAGGAAGTAGCGTTTGCAGATGTCTACGTATCGAAGCAATGGAGTTCTAATGCTTCTCAAATCGTCAAATCGCATCTCATATCTACGTTTCCTGATAAGATATAATATTCATTGCGAAGTGCCATGTATACCTCGTATTCGTTTCAAAAGAATGTAAATGCGACACTTCCTTGCTAGGAAGTAGCGTTTGCAGATGTCTACGTATCGAAGCAATGGTGTTCTAATGCTTCTCAAATCGTCAAATCGCATCTCATATCTACGTTTCCTGATAAGATATAATATACATTGCGAAGTGCCATGTATACCTCGTATTCGTTTCAAAAGAATGTAAATGCGACACTTCCTTGCTAGGAAATAGCGTTTGCAGATGTCTACGTATCGAAGCAATAGATTTCTAAAGCATGCTAATTCGCGATACCGCACCTCATATCTATGTTTAATGATAATAAATAATATCCATTGCGAAGTGTCATATATACCTCGCATACACTTCAAATGAATGTGAATGCGACTGTTCCTCGCTAGGAAATATTGTTTGCAGATATCAACGTATCGAAGCAATAGAGCTCTAATGCCTCTTAAATCGCCATATCGCATCTCATTTTTATATTTCATGATAAGATATTATATTCATTGCGAAGTGTCATGTATACCTAGCACTCACTTCAAAATAATGTAAATGCGACCCTTCCTTGCTAGGAAATAGCGTTTGCAGATGTCTTCGTATCGAAGCAGTGGTGTTCTAATGCTCCTTAAATCGCGATATCGCATCTCACTTCTATGTTTCATGATAAGATATAATATTCATTGTGCAGTGTTATGTATACCTAGTATTCACTTCAAAAGAATGTAAATGCGACACTTCCTTGCTAGGAAATAGCCTTTGCAGATGTCTACGTATCGAAACAACAGAATTCTAATGCTTCTTAAATCGTCATATCGCATCTCATTTCTATGCTTCATGTTAAGATATAATATTCATTGCAAAGTGTCATGCATACCTCATACTCACATCAAAAGGATGTAAATGCGACACTTCCTTGCTGGGATGTAGCGTTTGCAGATGTCTACGTATCGAAGCAATAGAGTTCTAATGCTCCTTAAACCGCCATATTGCATCTCATTTCTATGTTTCATGATAGGATATAATATTCTTTGTGTAGTGCTATGTATACCTCGTATTCACTTCAAAAGAATGTAAACGCGACACTTCCTTGCCAGAAAATAGCGTTTGCAGATGTCCAAGTATCGTAGCATTAGAGTTCTAATGCTTCTCAAAACGCGATATCGCTACTCATTACTATCTTTCATGATAATATATAATATTCATTGTGGAGTGTCATGCTTACCTCGTATTCACTTCAAAAGAAAGTAAATGCGACAATACCTTGCACGGAAATAGCGTTTGCAGATGTCTCCGTATCGAAGAAATAGTGTTCTAATGCTTCTTAAATCGCGATATCGCATCTCATTTCTATGTTTCGTGATAAGATATAATATTCATTGCGAAGTGTCATGTATACCTCGTATTCCTTTCAAAAGAATGTAAATACGACACTTCCTTGCTAGGAAGTAGCGTTTGCAGATGTCTACGTATCGAAGCAATAGAGTTCTAATGATTCTTAAATCGTCATATCGCATCTCATATCTACGTTTCCTGATAAGATATAATATTCATTGCGAAGTGTCATGTATACCTCGTATTTCTTTCAAAAGAATGTAAATGCGACATTTCCTTGCTAGGAAGTAGCGCTTGCAGATGTCTACGTATCGTAGCATTAATGTTATAATGCTTCTCAAAACGCGATATCGCTACTCATTACTATCTTTCATGATAATATATAATATTCATTGTGGAGTGTCATGCTTACCTCGTATTCACTTCAAAAGAAAGCAAATGCGACAATACCTTGCACGGAAATAGCGTTTGCAGATGTCTCCGTATCGAAGAAATAGTGTTCTAATGCTTCTTAAATCGCGATATCGCATCTCATTTCTATGTTTCGTGATAAGATATAATATTCATTGCGATGTGTCATGCTTAACTCGTATTCATTTCAGAAGAATGTAAATGCGACACTTCCTTGTAAGGAAATAGCGTTTGTTGATGTCTCCGTATCGAGGCAATAGTGCTCTAATGCTTCTCAAAACGCGATGTCGCATCTTATTTCTATGCTTCATGTTAAGATATAATATTCATTGCGAAGTGTCATGTATACCTAGCACTCACTTCAAAAGAATGTAAATGCGTCACTTCCTTGCTAGGAAATAGCGCTTGCAGATGTCTTCGTATCGAATCAATAGTGTTCTAATGCCTCCTAAAGCGCGAAATCGCACTTCATTTCTATGTTTCATGATAAGATATAATATACATTGTGGAGTGTTATGTATACCTCGTATTCACTTCAAAAGAATGTAAATGCGACACTTCCTTGCTAGGAAATAGCGTTTGCCGATGTCTACGTATCGAAGCAATAGAGTTCTAATGCTTCTTAAATCGCCATATCGTACCTCATTGCTATGTTACATGATTACATATAATATTCATTGTGCAGTGTTATGTATACCTGGTATTCACATCAGAAGAATGTAAATGCGTCACTTCCTTGCTAGGAAATAGCGTTTGTAGGTGTCTACGTATCATAGCAATAGAGTTCTAATGCTTCTTAAATCGCGATATCGCATCACATTTCATAGTTTCATGATAAGATATAATATTCATTATGCAGTGTTATGTAAACCTCGTATTCACATCAAAAGAATGTAAATGCGACACTTCCTTCCTAGGAAGTAGTTTTGCAGATGTCTACGCGTCGAGGCAATAGAGTTCTAATGCTTCTTAAAACGCGATATCGCATCTCACTCCTGTGTTTCATGATAGGATATAATATTCATTGCGAAGTGTCATGTATGCCTCGATTTCACTTCACCAGAATGTAAATACGACACTTCCTTGCTAGGAAATATTGTTTGCAGATGTCTACATATCACAGCAATTGTGTAATGCTTCTTAAAAAGAAATGTCATATTTCATTTCTGTGTTTCGTAGTAAGATATAATATTCATTGTGTAATGTTATGTATACCTCGTATTCACTTCAAAAGAATGTAAATGCGACATTTCCTTGCTAGGAAATAGCGTCTCCAGATATCTACGTATCGTAGCAATAGAGTGCTAATGCTTCTTAAAGCGCGATGTCGCGTCCCATTTCAATGTTTCTTGATAAGATATAATATCCATTGCGATGTGTCATGTATACCTCGTATTCACTTCAAAAGAATGTAAGTGCGACACTTCCTTGCTAGGAAATAGCGTTTGCAGATGTCTACATATCGTAGCAATAGTGTTCTGATGCTTCTCAAAACGCGATATCGCATCTCATCTCTATGTTTGATGGTGGGATAAAATATTCATTGCGAAGTGTCATGTATACCTCGTATCCACTTAAATGGAATTTAAATGCGACACTTCCTTTCTAGGAAATAGCGTTTGCTGATGTCTATGTATATTAGCAATAGAGTTCTAATGCTACTTAAATCGCGATATCGCATCTCATATTATATGATTCGTGATAAGGTATAATATTCATTGCGAAGTGTCATGTATACCTCGTATTCACTTCAAAAGAATGTAAATGCGACGTTTCCATCTTTGGGAATATCGTATGCAGATGTCTACTTATCGTAGCAAAAATGTCCTAATGCTTCTTAAAACGAGATGTCGCATTTCATTTCTATGTTTCGTGATAAGATGTAATATTCATTGCGAAGTGTCATGTATACCTCGTATTCACTCCACACGGATGTAAATGCGACACTTCCTTACTAGGAAATAGCGTATTCGAATGTCTACGTATCGTAGCAATAGAGTTCTAATGCTACATAAATCGCGATATCGCATCTCATTTCTATGTTTCGTGCTAAGATGTAATATTCATTGCGAAGTGTCATGTACTCCTCGTATTCACTTCAAAAGAATGTAAATACGACACTTCCATGAGAGGCAATAGCATCTGCAGATGTCTACGGGTCGAGGCAATAGAGTTCTAATGCTTCTTAAAACGCGATATCGCATCTCACTTCTATGTTTCATGATAAGATATAATGTTCATTGTGAAGTGTCATGTATACCTCGTATTCACTTCAAAAGAATGTAAATGCGAATCTTCCTTGCTAGGAAATAGCGTTTGCAGATGTCTACGTATCGTAGCAATGGAGTTCTAATGCTTCTCAAAACGCGATATCGCATCTCATTTCTATGCTTCATGATAAGATATAATATTCATTGCGAAGTGTCATGTATACCTTGTATTCACTTCAAAAGAATGTAAATGCGAATCTTCCTTGCTAGGAAATTGCGCTTGCAGATGTCTACGTGTCGTAGCAATAGTTTTCTAATGCTTCTCAAAACGCGATACCGCATCTCATTTCTATGCTTCATGATAAGATATAATATTCATTGCGAAGTGTCATGTATACCTCGTATTCACTTCAAAAGAATGTAAATGCGACACTTCCTTGCTAGGAAATAGCGTCTGCAGATGTCTACGCATCGAGGCAATAGAGTTCTAATGCTTCTTAAAACGCGATATCGCATCTCTCTTCTATGTTTCATGATAAGATATAATATTCATTACGAAGTGTCATGTTCACCTCGTACTCACTTGAAAAGTACGTAAATGCGACTATTGCCTGCTAGGAAATAGCGTTTGCAGATGTCTACGTATCGTAGCAATAGAGTTCTAATGCTACTTAAATCGCGATATCGCACCTCATTTATATGTTTCGTGATGAGATATAATATTCATTGCCAAGTGTCATGTATACCTCGTATTCACTTCAAAAGAATGTAAGTGCGACACCTCCATGCTAGGAAATAGCGTTTGCAGATGTCTCCGCATCAAGGCCATAGAGTTCTAATGCTTCTTAAAACGCGATATCGCATCTCATATAAATGTTTGTTGATACGATATAATAATCATTGCGGAGTGTCATGTATACCTCCTATTCACTCCAAACGAATGTAAATGCGACAGTTCCTTGCTGGGAAATAGCGTTTGCAGATGTGTTTGCAATAGAGTTCTAATGCTACACAAATCGCGATTTCGCATCTCATTCCTATGTTTCGTGATAAGATATAATATTCATTGCGAAATGTCACGTATACCTCGTATTCACTCCAAACGAATGTAAATGCGACACTTCCTTGCTAGGAAATAGCGTATTAAGATGTCTACGTATCGTAGCAATAGAGTTCTAATGCTGCTGAACTCGCGATATCGCATCTCAATTCTATGTTTCGTGATAAGATGTAATATTCATTGCGAAGTGTCACGTACACCTCGTATTCACTTCAAAAGAATGTAGATGCGACACTTCCATCCTACGAAATAACGTCTGCAGATGTCTACGGGTCGAGGCAATAGAGTTCTAATGCTTCTTAAATGCGATATCACTTCTCACTTCTATGTTTCATGATAAGATATAATACTCATTGCGAAGAGTCATGTATACCTCGTATTCACTTCAAAAGAATGTAAATGCGACTATTCCTTGCTAGGAAATAACGTCTGCAGATGCCTACGTTTCGTAGAAATGGAATTCCAATGCTTTTTAGATCGCGATATCGCTACTCATTTATATGTTTCGTGATAAGATGTAATGTTCATTGCGAAGTGTCATGTATACCTCGTATTCACTTCAAAAGAATGTAAGTGCGACACCTCCATGCTAGGAAATAGCGTTTGCAGATGTCTCCGCATCAAGGCCATAGGGTTCTAATGCTTCTTAAAACGCGATATCGCATCTCTCTTCTATGTTTCATGATAAGATATAATATTCATTACGAAGTGTCATGTTTACCTCGTATTCACTTCAAAAGAATGTAAATGCGACTATTGCTTGCTAGGAAATAGCGTTTGCAGATGCCTACGTATCGTAGCAATAGGGTTCTAATGCTACTTAAATCGCGATATCGCACCTCATTTCTATGTTTCATGATAAGATATAATATTCATTGCGAAGTGTCATGTACACCTCGCATTCACTTCAAAAGAATGTAAATGCGACACTACCCTGTTGGGAAGTAGCGTTTGCAGATGTCTACGTGTCGTAGCATTAGGGTTCTAATACTTCTTAAAACGCGATATCGCATCTCACTTCTATGTTTCATGATAAGATATAATGTTCATTCCGAAGTGTCATGTATACCTCGTATTCACTTCAAAAGAATGTAAGTGCGACACCTCCATGCTAGGAAATAGCGTTTGCAGATGTCTCCGCATCAAGGCCATAGAGTTCTAATGCTTCTTAAAACGCGATATCGCATCTCTCTTCTATGTTTCATGATAAGATATAATATTCATTACGAAGTGTCATGTTTACCTCGTATTCACTTCAAAAGAATGTAAATGCGACTATTGCTTGCTAGGAAATAGCGTTTGCAGATGCCTACGTATCGTAGCAACAGGGTTCTAATGCTACTTAAATCGCGATATCGCATCTCATTTAAATGTTAGTTGATACGATATAATATTCATTGCGGCGTGTCATGTATACCTCCTATTCACTCCAAACGAATGTAAATGCGACACTTCCTTGCTAGGAAATAGCGTTTGCAGATGTCTCCGCATCAAGGCCATAGAGTTCTAATGCTTCTTAAAACGCGATATCGCATCTCTCTTCTATGTTTCATGATAAGATATAATATTCATTACGAAGTGTCATGTTTACCTCGTATTCACTTCAAAAGAATGTAAATGCGACTATTGCTTGCTGGGAAATAGTGTGTGCAGATGTCTACGTATTGTAGGAATGGAGTTCTAATGCTACTTAAATCCCGATATCGCATCCCATTTATATGTTTCGTGATAAGATATAATATTCATTGCGAAGTGTCGTGTATACCTCGCATTCACTTCAAAAGAATGTAAATGCGACGTTTCCATCCTTGGGAATATCTATTGCAGATGTCTACGTATCGTAGCAAAAGAGTCCTAATGCTTCTTAAAACGAGATGTCGCATTTCATTTCTATGTTTCGTGATAAGATATAATATTCATTGCGAAATGTCACGTATACCTCGTATCCACTCCAAACGAATGTAAATGCGACACATCCTTGCTAGGAAGTAGCGTATTCAGATGTCTACGTATCGTAGCAATAGCGTTCTAATGCTACTTAAATGGTGATATCGCATCTCATTTATATGTTTCGTGATAAGATATAATATTCATTGCGAAGAGTCATGTATACCTCGTATTCACTTCAGAAGAATGTAAGTGCGACACTTCCATCCTACGAAATAACGTCTGCAGATGTCTACGGGTCGAGGCAATAGAGTTCTAATGCTTCTTAAATGCGATATCACTTCTCACTTCTATGTTTCATGATAAGATATAATACTCATTGCGAAGAGTCATGTATACCTCGTATTCACTTCAAAAGAATGTAAATGCGACTATTCCTTGCTAGGAAATAACGTCTGCAGATGCCTACGTTTCGTAGAAATGGAATTCCAATGCTTTTTAGATCGCGATATCGCTACTCATTTATATGTTTCGTGATAAGATGTAATGTTCATTGCGAAGTGTCATGTATACCTCGTATTCACTTCAAAAGAATGTAAGTGCGACACCTCCATGCTAGGAAATAGCGTTTGCAGATGTCTCCGCATCAAGGCCATAGGGTTCTAATGCTTCTTAAAACGCGATATCGCATCTCTCTTCTATGTTTCATGATAAGATATAATATTCATTACGAAGTGTCATGTTTACCTCGTATTCAATTCAAAAGAATGTAAATGCGACTATTGCTTGCTAGGAAATAGCGTTTGCAGATGCCTACGTATCGTAGCAATAGGGTTCTAATGCTACTTAAATCGCGATATCGCACCTCATTTCTATGTTTCATGATAAGATATAATATTCATTGCGAAGTGTCATGTACACCTCGCATTCACTTCAAAAGAATGTAAATGCGACACTACCCTGTTGGGAAGTAGCGTTTGCAGATGTCTACGTGTCGTAGCATTAGGGTTCTAATACTTCTTAAAACGCGATATCGCATCTCACTTCTATGTTTCATGATAAGATATAATGTTCATTCCGAAGTGTCATGTATACCTCGTATTCACTTCAAAAGAATGTAAGTGCGACACCTCCATGCTAGGAAATAGCGTTTGCAGATGTCTCCGCATCAAGGCCATAGAGTTCTAATGCTTCTTAAAACGCGATATCGCATCTCTCTTCTATGTTTCATGATAAGATATAATATTCATTACGAAGTGTCATGTTTACCTCGTATTCACTTCAAAAGAATGTAAATGCGACTATTGCTTGCTAGGAAATAGCGTTTGCAGATGCCTACGTATCGTAGCAACAGGGTTCTAATGCTACTTAAATCGCGATATCGCATCTCATTTAAATGTTAGTTGATACGATATAATATTCATTGCGGCGTGTCATGTATACCTCCTATTCACTCCAAACGAATGTAAATGCGACACTTCCTTGCTAGGAAATAGCGTTTGCAGATGTCTCCGCATCAAGGCCATAGAGTTCTAATGCTTCTTAAAACGCGATATCGCATCTCTCTTCTATGTTTCATGATAAGATATAATATTCATTACGAAGTGTCATGTTTACCTCGTATTCACTTCAAAAGAATGTAAATGCGACTATTGCTTGCTGGGAAATAGTGTGTGCAGATGTCTACGTATTGTAGGAATGGAGTTCTAATGCTACTTAAATCCCGATATCGCATCCCATTTATATGTTTCGTGATAAGATATAATATTCATTGCGAAGTGTCGTGTATACCTCGCATTCACTTCAAAAGAATGTAAATGCGACGTTTCCATCCTTGGGAATATCTATTGCAGATGTCTACGTATCGTAGCAAAAGAGTCCTAATGCTTCTTAAAACGAGATGTCGCATTTCATTTCTATGTTTCGTGATAAGATATAATATTCATTGCGAAATGTCACGTATACCTCGTATCCACTCCAAACGAATGTAAATGCGACACATCCTTGCTAGGAAGTAGCGTATTCAGATGTCTACGTATCGTAGCAATAGCGTTCTAATGCTACTTAAATGGTGATATCGCATCTCATTTATATGTTTCGTGATAAGATATAATATTCATTGCGAAGAGTCATGTATACCTCGTATTCACTTCAGAAGAATGTAAGTGCGACACTTCCATGCTAGGAAATAGCGTTTGCAGATGTCTCCGCATCTAGGCCATAGAGTTCTAATGCTTCTTAAAACGCGATACCCCATCACTCTCCTATGTTGCATGATAAGATATAATATTCATTACGGAGTGTCATGTATACCTCGTATTCACTTCAAAAGAATGTAAATGCGAATCTTCCTTGCTAGGAAATAGCGTTTGCAGATGTCTACGTATCGTAGCAATGGAGTTCTAATGCTTCTCAAAACGCGATATCGCATCACATACCTATGCTTCGTGATAAGATATAATATTCATAGCGAAGTGTCATGTATACCTCGTATTCACTTCAAAAGAATGTAACTGCGACTCTTCCATGCTAGGAAATAGCGTTTAAAGATGTCTCCGCATCGAGGCCATAGAGTTCTAATGCTGCCTGAAACGCGATATCGCATCTCTCTCCTATGTTTCATGAAAAGATATAATATCCATTGCGAAGTGTAATGTATACCTCGTATTCTCTCCAAACAAATGTAAATGCGACAATTCCTTGCTAGGAAATGGCGTTTTCAGATGTCTACGTATCGGAGCAATAGAGCTCGAATGCTTCTCAAAACGCGATATCGCATCTCATTTCTATGCTTCATGATAAGATATAATATTCATTGCGAAGTGTCATGTATACCTTGTATTCACTTCAAAAGAATGTAAATGCGACTATTGCTTGCTAGGAAATAACGTTTGCAGATGTCTACGTATCGTAGCAAAAGCGTTCTAATGCTACTTAAACCGCCATATGACACCTCATTTATAGGTTTCGTGATAAGTTATAATATTCATTGCGAAGTGTCATGTACACCCCGTATTCACTTCAAAAGAATGTAAATGCGACTATTGCTTGCTAGGAAATAGCGTTTGCAGATGTCTACGTATCGTAGCAATAGATTTCTAATGCTACTTAAAACTCGATATCGCATCTCTCTCCTATGTTTCGTGATAAGATATAATGATCTTTGAGATGTGTCATGTATACCTCGTATTCACTTCAAAAGAATGTAAATGCGAATCTTCCCTGCTAGGAAATAGCGTTTGCAGATGCCTACGTATCGTAGCAATAGCGTTCTAATGCTTCATAGATCGCGATATCGCATCTCATTTCTATGTTTCGTGATAAGATATAATATTCATTCCGAAATGTCATGCATACCACGAATTCCCTTCAAAAGAATGTAAATGCGACACTTCCATGCTAGGAAATAGAGTTTGCAGATAGCTGCGCATCGAGGCAATAGGGATCTAATGCTTCTTAAAACGCGATATCGCATCTCTCTACTATGCTCGAGGATAAGATATAAAATTCATTGCGAAGTATCATGTATACCTCGTATTCACTCCAAACGAATGTAAATGCGACACTTCCTTGCAAGGAAATAGCGTATTCAGATGTCTACGTATCGTAGCAATAGAGTTCTAATGCTACTTAAATAGCGATATCGCATCTCATGTCTATGTTTCGTGATAAGATATAATATTCATTGCGAAGTTTCATGTATACCTCGTATTCACTTCAAAGGAATGTAAATGCGACTATTCCTTGCTAGGAAATAGCGTATTCAGATGTCTACGTATCGTATCAATAAAGTTCTAATGCTACTTAAATCGCGATATGACACTTCATTTATATGTTTTGTGATAAGATATAATATTCATTGCGAAGTGTTATGTATACCTCGTATTCACTTCAAAACAATGTAACTGCGACACTTCCATGCTAGGAAATAGCGTTTGCAGATGTCTCCGCATCGATGCCATAGACTTCTAATGCTTCTTAAAACGCGATATCGCATTTCACTTCTATGTTTCATGATAAGATATAACATTCATTGCGAAGTGTCATGTATACCTCGCATTCACTACAAAAGAATGAAAATGCTACACTTCCATGCTAGGAAACAGCGTATTCAGATGTCTACGTATCGTAGCAATAGAGTTCTAATGCTACTTAAATCGGGATATCGCTTCTCATTTCTATGTTTCGTGATAAGATATAATATTCATTGCGAAGTGTCATGTATACCTCGTATTCACTTCCAAAGAGTGTAAATGCGACACTTCCTTGATAGGAAATAGCGTTTGCTGATGTCTATGTATATTAGCAATAGAGTTCTAATGCTACTTAAATCGCGATATCGCATCTCATTTATATGTTTCGTGATAAGATATAATATTCATTGCGAAGTGTCATGTATACCTCGTATTCACTCCAAACGAATGTAAATGCGACATTTCCTTGCTAGGAAATGGCGTATTCAGATGTCTACGTATCGTAGCAATAGATTTCTAATGCTACTTAAATCGCGATATCGCATCTCTTTTCTATATTTCGTGATAAGATATAATATTCATTGCGAAGTGTCATGTATACCTCGTATTCACTTCATAAGAATGTAAATGCGACTATTGCTTGCTAGGAAATAGCGTTTGCACATGTCTACGTATCGTAGCAATAGAGTTCTAATGCTTCTTGAAACGCGATATCGCATTTCTCTTCTATGTTTCATGATGAGATATAATGTTCTTTGCGAAGTGTCATGTATACATCGTATTCACTTCAAAAGAATGTAAATGCGAATCTTCCCTGCTAGGAAATAGCGTTTGCAGATGCCTACGTATCGTAGCTATAGAGTTCTAATGCTTCATAGATCGCGATATCGCATCTCATTTCTATGTTTCGTGATAAGATATAATATTCATTCCGAAATGTCATGCATACCACGAATTCCCTTCAAAAGGATGTAAATGCGACACTTCCATGCTAGGAAATAGCGTTTGCAGATAGCTGCGCATCGAGGCAATAGGGATCTAATGCTTCTTAAAACGCGATATCGCATCTCTCTACTATGCTTGAGGATAAGATATAATATTCCTTGCGAAGTGTCATGTATACCTCGTATTCACTCCAAACGAATGTAAATACGACACTTCCTTGCAAGGAAATAGCGTATTCAGATGTCTACGTATCGTAGCAATAGAGTTCTAATGCTACTTAAATCGCGATATCGCATCTCATTTCTATGTTTCGTGATAAGATATAATATTCATTGCGAAGTGTCATGTATACCTCGTATTCACTTCAAAAGAATGTAAATGCGACTATTCCTTGCTAGGAAATAGCGTATTCAGATGTCTACGTATCGTATCAATAAAGTTCTAATGCTACTTAAATCGCGATATGACACTTCATTTATATGTTTTGTGATAAGATATAATATTCATTGCGAAGTGTCATGTATACCTCGTATTCACTTCAAAAGAATGTAACTGCGACTCTTCCATGCTAGGAAATAGCGTTTAAAGATGTCTCCGCATCGAGGCCATAGAGTTCTAATGCTGCTTGAAACGCGATATCGCATCTCTCTCCTATGTTTCATGAAAAGATATAATATCCATTGCGAAGTGTAATGTATACCTCGTATTCTCTCCAAACAAATGTAAATGCGACAATTCCTTGCTAGGAAATGGCGTTTTCAGATGTCTACGTATCGGAGCAATAGAGCTCGAATGCTTCTCAAAACGCGATATCGCATCTCATTTCTATGCTTCATGATAAGATATAATATTCATTGCGAAGTGTCATGTATACCTTGTATTCACTTCAAAAGAATGTAAATGCGACTATTGCTTGCTAGGAAATAACGTTTGCAGATGTCTACGTATCGTAGCAAAAGCGTTCTAATGCTACTTAAACCGCTATATGACACCTCATTTATAGGTTTCGTGATAAGTTATAATATTCATTGCGAAGTGTCATGTACACCCCGTATTCACTTCAAAAGAATGTAAATGCGACTATTGCTTGCTAGGAAATAGCGTTTGCAGATGTCTACGTATCGTAGCAATAGATTTCGAATGCTACTTAAAACTCGATATCGCATCTCTCTCCTATGTTTCGTGATAAGATATAATGATCTTTGAGATGTGTCATGTATACCTCGTATTCACTTCAAAAGAATGTAAATGCGAATCTTCCCTGCTAGGAAATAGCGTTTGCAGATGCCTACGTATCGTAGCAATAGCGTTCTAATGCTTCATAGATCGCGATATCGCATCTCATTTCTATGTTTCGTGATAAGATATAATATTCATTCCGAAATGTCATGCATACCACGAATTCCCTTCAAAAGAATGTAAATGCGACACTTCCATGCTAGGAAATAGCGTTTGCAGATAGCTGCGCATCGAGGCAATAGGGATCTAATGCTTCTTAAAACGCGATATCGCATCTCTCTACTATGCTCGAGGATAAGATATAAAATTCATTGCGAAGTATCATGTATACCTCGTATTCACTCCAAACGAATGTAAATGCGACACTTCCTTGCAAGGAAATAGCGTATTCAGATGTCTACGTATCGTAGCAATAGAGTTCTAATGCTACTTAAATAGCGATATCGCATCTCATGTCTATGTTTCGTGATAAGATATAATATTCATTGCGAAGTTTCAAGTATACCTCGTATTCACTTCAAAAGAATGTAAATGCGACTATTGCTTGCTAGGAAATAGCGTTTGCACATGTCTACGTATCGTAGCAATAGAGTTCTAATGCTTCTTGAAACGCGATATCGCATTTCTCTTCTATGTTTCATGATGAGATATAATGTTCTTTGCGAAGTGTCATGTATACATCGTATTCACTTCAAAAGAATGTAAATGCGACTATTGCTTGCTAGGAAATAGCGTTTGCAGATGTCTCCGCATCGAGGCCATAGAGTTCTAATGCTGCTTGAAACGCGATATCGCATCTCTCTCCTATGTTTCATGATAAGATATAATATTCATTGCGAAGTGTCATGTACACCTCGTATTCACTTCAAAAGAATGTAAATGCGACTATTGCTTGCTAGGAAATAGCGTTTGCAGATGTCTACGTATCGTAGCAATAGAGTTCTAATGCTTCTTGAAACGCGATATCGCATTTCTCTTCTATGTTTCATGATGAGATATAATGTTCTTTGCGAAGTGTCATGTATACATCGTATTCACATCAAAAGAATGTAAATGCGACTATTGCTTGCTAGGAAATAGCGTTTGCAGATGTCTCCGCATCGAGGCCATAGAGTTCTAATGCTGCTTGAAACGCGATATCGCATCTCTCTCCTATGTTTCATGATAAGATATAATATTCATTGCGAAGTGTCATGTACACCTCGTATTCACTTCAAAAGAATGTAAATGCGACACTTCGATGCTAGGAAATAGCGTCTGCAGATGTCTCCGCATCGAGGCCATAGAGTTCTAATGCTTCTTAGAACGCGATATCGCATCTCTCTTCTATGTTTCATGAAAAGATATAATATCCATTACGAAGTGTAATGTATACCTCGTATTCTCTCCAAACAAATGTAAATGCGACACTTCCTTGCTAGGAAATGGCGCTTTCAGATGTCTACGTATCGTAGCAATAGATTTCTTATGCTACTTAAATCGCGAAATCGCATCTCATGTCTGTGTTTCGTGATAAGATATAATGTTCTTTGAGAAGTGTCATGTATACCTCGTATTCACTTCAAAAGTATGTAAATGCGAATCTTCCCTGCTAGGAAATAGCGTTTGCAGATGCCTACGTATCGTAGCTATAGAGTTCTAATGCTTCATAGATCGCGATATCGCATCTCATTTCTATGTTTCGTGATAAGATATAATATTCATTCCGAAATGTCATGCATACCACGAATTCCCTTCAAAAGGATGTAAATGCGACACTTCCATGCTAGGAAATAGCGTTTGCAGATAGCTGCGCATCGAGGCAATAGGGATCTAATGCTTCTTAAAACGCGATATCGCATCTCTCTACTATGCTTGAGGATAAGATATAATATTCCTTGCGAAGTGTCATGTATACCTCGTATTCACTCCAAACGAATGTAAATACGACACTTCCTTGCAAGGAAATAGCGTATTCAGATGTCTACGTATCGTAGCAATAGAGTTCTAATGCTACTTAAATCGCGATATCGCATCTCATTTCTATGTTTCGTGATAAGATATAATATTCATTGCGAAGTGTCATGTATACCTCGTATTCACTTCAAAAGAATGTAAATGCGACTATTCCTTGCTAGGAAATAGCGTATTCAGATGTCTACGTATCGTATCAATAAAGTTCTAATGCTACTTAAATCGCGATATGACACTTCATTTATATGTTTTGTGATAAGATATAATATTCATTGCGAAGTGTCATGTATACCTCGTATTCACTTCAAAAGAATGTAACTGCGACTCTTCCATGCTAGGAAATAGCGTTTAAAGATGTCTCCGCATCGAGGCCATAGAGTTCTAATGCTGCTTGAAACGCGATATCGCATCTCTCTCCTATGTTTCATGAAAAGATATAATATCCATTGCGAAGTGTAATGTATACCTCGTATTCTCTCCAAACAAATGTAAATGCGACAATTCCTTGCTAGGAAATGGCGTTTTCAGATGTCTACGTATCGGAGCAATAGAGCTCGAATGCTTCTCAAAACGCGATATCGCATCTCATTTCTATGCTTCATGATAAGATATAATATTCATTGCGAAGTGTCATGTATACCTTGTATTCACTTCAAAAGAATGTAAATGCGACTATTGCTTGCTAGGAAATAACGTTTGCAGATGTCTACGTATCGTAGCAAAAGCGTTCTAATGCTACTTAAACCGCTATATGACACCTCATTTATAGGTTTCGTGATAAGTTATAATATTCATTGCGAAGTGTCATGTACACCCCGTATTCACTTCAAAAGAATGTAAATGCGACTATTGCTTGCTAGGAAATAGCGTTTGCAGATGTCTACGTATCGTAGCAATAGATTTCGAATGCTACTTAAAACTCGATATCGCATCTCTCTCCTATGTTTCGTGATAAGATATAATGATCTTTGAGATGTGTCATGTATACCTCGTATTCACTTCAAAAGAATGTAAATGCGAATCTTCCCTGCTAGGAAATAGCGTTTGCAGATGCCTACGTATCGTAGCAATAGCGTTCTAATGCTTCATAGATCGCGATATCGCATCTCATTTCTATGTTTCGTGATAAGATATAATATTCATTCCGAAATGTCATGCATACCACGAATTCCCTTCAAAAGAATGTAAATGCGACACTTCCATGCTAGGAAATAGCGTTTGCAGATAGCTGCGCATCGAGGCAATAGGGATCTAATGCTTCTTAAAACGCGATATCGCATCTCTCTACTATGCTCGAGGATAAGATATAAAATTCATTGCGAAGTATCATGTATACCTCGTATTCACTCCAAACGAATGTAAATGCGACACTTCCTTGCAAGGAAATAGCGTATTCAGATGTCTACGTATCGTAGCAATAGAGTTCTAATGCTACTTAAATAGCGATATCGCATCTCATGTCTATGTTTCGTGATAAGATATAATATTCATTGCGAAGTTTCAAGTATACCTCGTATTCACTTCAAAAGAATGTAAATGCGACTATTGCTTGCTAGGAAATAGCGTTTGCACATGTCTACGTATCGTAGCAATAGAGTTCTAATGCTTCTTGAAACGCGATATCGCATTTCTCTTCTATGTTTCATGATGAGATATAATGTTCTTTGCGAAGTGTCATGTATACATCGTATTCACTTCAAAAGAATGTAAATGCGACTATTGCTTGCTAGGAAATAGCGTTTGCAGATGTCTCCGCATCGAGGCCATAGAGTTCTAATGCTGCTTGAAACGCGATATCGCATCTCTCTCCTATGTTTCATGATAAGATATAATATTCATTGCGAAGTGTCATGTACACCTCGTATTCACTTCAAAAGAATGTAAATGCGACTATTGCTTGCTAGGAAATAGCGTTTGCAGATGTCTACGTATCGTAGCAATAGAGTTCTAATGCTTCTTGAAACGCGATATCGCATTTCTCTTCTATGTTTCATGATGAGATATAATGTTCTTTGCGAAGTGTCATGTATACATCGTATTCACTTCAAAAGAATGTAAATGCGACTATTGCTTGCTAGGAAATAGCGTTTGCAGATGTCTCCGCATCGAGGCCATAGAGTTCTAATGCTGCTTGAAACGCGATATCGCATCTCTCTCCTATGTTTCATGATAAGATATAATATTCATTGCGAAGTGTCATGTACACCTCGTATTCACTTCAAAAGAATGTAAATGCGACACTTCGATGCTAGGAAATAGCGTCTGCAGATGTCTCCGCATCGAGGCCATAGAGTTCTAATGCTTCTTAGAACGCGATATCGCATCTCTCTTCTATGTTTCATGAAAAGATATAATATCCATTACGAAGTGTAATGTATACCTCGTATTCTCTCCAAACAAATGTAAATGCGACACTTCCTTGCTAGGAAATGGCGCTTTCAGATGTCTACGTATCGTAGCAATAGATTTCTTATGCTACTTAAATCGCGAAATCGCATCTCATGTCTGTGTTTCGTGATAAGATATAATATTCATTCCGAAATGTCATGCATACCACGAATTCCCTTCAAAAGGATGTAAATGCGACACTTCCATGCTAGGAAATAGCGTTTGCAGATAGCTGCGCATCGAGGCAATAGGGATCTAATGCTTCTTAAAACGCGATATCGCATCTCTCTACTATGCTTGAGGATAAGATATAATATTCCGCAAATGTCTCCGCATCGATGCCATAGACTTCTAATGCTTCTTAAAACGCGATATCGCATTTCACTTCTATGTTTCATGATAAGATATAACATTCATTGCGAAGTGTCATGTATACCTCGCATTCACTACAAAAGAATGAAAATGCTACACTTCCATGCTAGGAAATAGCGTATTCAGATGTCTACGTATCGTAGCAATAGAGTACTAATGCTACTTAAATCGGGATATCGCTTCTCATTTCTATGTTTCGCGATAAGATATAATATTCATTGCGAAGTGTCATGTATACCTCGTGTTCACTTCCAAAGTGTGTAAATGCGACACTTCCTTGATAGGAAATAGCGTTTGCTGATGTCTATGTATATTAGCAATAGAGTTCTAATGCTACTTAAATCGCGATATCGCATCTCATTTATATGTTTCGTGATAAGATATAATATTCATTGCGAAGTGTCATGTATACCCCGTATTCACTTCAAAAGAATGTTAATGCGACGTTCCCGTCCTTGGGAATATCGTTTGCAGATGTCTACTTATCGCAGCAAAATGGTCCTAATGCTTCTTAAAACGAGATGTCGCATTTCATTTCTATGTTTCGTGATAAGGTATAATATTCATTGCGAAATGTCATGTAGGCATCGTATTCACTTCAAATGAATGTAAATGCGACACTTCCTTGCTAGGAAATAGCGTTTGCATATGTCTTCGTATCGTAGCAATAGACATCTTGTGCTTCTTAAAACACGATATCGCATCTCACTCCTATCTTTCATGATATGATATAATATTCATTGCGAAGTGTCATGTATACCCAGTATTCACTTCAAAAGAATGTAAATGCGACGTTTCCATCCTAGGAAATAGCGTTTGCAGATGTCTACGTATCGTAGCAAAAGAGTCCCAATGCTTCTTAAAACGAGATGTCACATTTTATTTCTATGTTTGGTGATAAGATATAATATTTATTGCGAAGTGTCATGTATACCTCGTATACACTTAAAACGAATGTAAATGCGACTATTCCTTGCTAAGGAATAGCGTTTGCAGATGCCTACGGATCGTAGCAATAGAGCTCTAATGCTTCTTAGATCGCGATATCGCATCTCATTTCTATGCCTCGTGATAAGATATAATATTCAATGCGAAGTGTCATGTATACCTCGTACTCACTTCAAAAGAATGTAAATGCGACTATTGCTTGCTAGGAAATAGCGTTTGCACATGTCTACGTATCGTAGCAATAGAGTTCTAATGCTTCTTGAAACGCGATATCGCATTTCTCTTCTATGTTTCATGATGAGATATAATGTTCTTTGCGAAGTGTCATGTATACATCGTATTCACTTCAAAAGAATGTAAATGCGACTATTGCTTGCTAGGAAATAGCGTTTGCAGATGTCTCCGCATCGAGGCCATAGAGTTCTAATGCTGCTTGAAACGCGATATCGCATCTCTCTCCTATGTTTCATGATAAGATATAATATTCATTGCGAAGTGTCATGTACACCTCGTATTCACTTCAAAAGAATGTAAATGCGACTATTGCTTGCTAGGAAATAGCGTTTGCAGATGTCTACGTATCGTAGCAATAGAGTTCTAATGCTTCTTGAAACGCGATATCGCATCTCATTTATATGTTTCGTGATAAGATATAATATTCATTGCGAAGTGTCATGTATACCCCGTATTCACTTCAAAAGAATGTTAATGCGACGTTCCCGTCCTTGGGAATATCGTTTGCAGATGTCTACTTATCGCAGCAAAATGGTCCTAATGCTTCTTAAAACGAGATGTCGCATTTCATTTCTATGTTTCGTGATAAGGTATAATATTCATTGCGAAATGTCATGTAGGCATCGTATTCACTTCAAATGAATGTAAATGCGACGTTTCCATCCTAGGAAATAGCGTTTGCAGATGTCTACGTATCGTAGCAAAAGAGTCCCAATGCTTCTTAAAACGAGATGTCACATTTTATTTCTATGTTTGGTGATAAGATATAATATTTATTGCGAAGTGTCATGTATACCTCGTATACACTTAAAACGAATGTAAATGCGACTATTCCTTGCTAAGGAATAGCGTTTGCAGATGCCTACGGATCGTAGCAATAGAGCTCTAATGCTTCTTAGATCGCGATATCGCATCTCATTTCTATGCCTCGTGATAAGATATAATATTCAATGCGAAGTGTCATGTATACCTCGTACTCACTTCAAAAGAATGTAAATGCGACACTTCCTTGCTAGGAAATAGCGTTTGCAGATTTCTACGTATCGTGGCAATAGAGATCTAATGCATCTTAGAACGAGATGTCGCATCTCGTTTCTCTGTTTCATGATAAGATATAACATTCATTGCGAACTGTCATGTAGACATCGTATTCACTTCAAATGAATGTAAATGCGACACTTCCTTGCTAGGAAATAGCGTTTGCATATGTCTTCGTATCGTAGCAATAGACATCTTGTGCTTCTTAAACGCGATATCGCATCTCACTCCTATCTTTCGTGATAAGGTATAATGTTCATTGCGAAGTGTCATGTATACCTGGTACTCACTTCAAAAGAATGTAAATGCGACACTTCCTTGCTAGGAAATAGCGCTGCAGATGTCTACGTATCGTTGCAATAGAGTTCTAATTCTTCTATAAACGGGATATCGCATCTCATTTCTATATTTCATGATAAGATCTAACATTCATTGCGAAGTGTCGTGTATACATCGTATTCACTTCAAATGAATGTAAATGCGACACTTCCATGCTAGGAAATAGCGTTTGCAGATGTCTTCGTATCGTAGCAACAGCGTCCTGACACTTCTTAAAACGGGATATCGCATTTCATTCCTATGTTTCATGACAAGATATAATATTCATTGCGAAGTGTAATGTGTTCCTCGTATTCACTTCAAATAATTGTAAATGCGACACGTCCTTACTAGCAAATAGCGACAGCAGATGTCTCCGTATCGAAGCAATAGAGTTGTAATGCTTCTTAATTCCCGTAATCGCATCGCAGTTCTATGTTTCATGATAAGATGTAATATTCATTGCGAAGTGTCATGTATACCTCGTATTCACTCCAAACGAATGTAAATGCGACACTTCCTTGCTGGGAAATAGCGTATTCAGATGTCAAAGTATTGTAGCAATAGAGTTCTAATGCTACTTAAATCGCGATATCGCATCTCATTTCTATATTTCGTGATATGATATAATGTTCATTGCGAAGTGTTACGTATACCTCGTATTCACTCCAAACAAATGTAAATGCGACACTTCCTTGCTAGGAAATAGCATTTGCAGATGTCTCCGCATTGAGGCCATAGAGTTCTAAGGCTTCTTAAAACGCGTTATCGCACCTCACTTCTATGTTTCATGATAAGATATAATATTCATTGCGAAGTGTCATGTATAACTCGTATTCACTTCAAAAGAATGTAAGTGCGACTATTTCTTGCTAGGAAATAGCGTTTGCAGATGTCTACATATCACAGCAATTGTGTAATGCTTCTTAAAAAGAAATGTCATATTTCATTTCTGTGTTTCGTAATAAGATATAATATTCATTGTGTAATGTTATGTATACCTCGTATTCACTTCAAAAGAATGTAAATGCGACATTTCCTTGCTAGGAAATAGCGTCTCCAGATATCTACGTATCGTAGCAATAGAGTGCTAATGCTTCTTAAAGCGCGATGTCGCGTCCCATTTCAATGTTTTTTGATAAGATAAAATATCCATTGCGATGTGTCATGTATACCTCGTATTCACTTCAAAAGAATGTAAATGTGACACTTCCATGCTAGGAAATAGCGTCTGCAGATGTCTACGTGTCGAGCCATTAGAGTTCTAATGCTTCTTAAAACGCGATATCGCATCTCACTTCTATCTTTCATGATAAGATATAATATTCATTGCGAAGTGTCATGTATACCCAGCATTCACTTCAAAAGAATGTAAATGCGACTATTGCTTGCTAGGAAATAGCGTTTGCAGATGTCTACGTATCGTAGCAGTGGAGTTCTAATGCTACACAAATCGCGATGTCGCATCTCATTTATATGTTTCGTGATAAGACATAATATTCATTGCGAAGTGTCATGTATACCTCGTATTCACTTCAAAAGAATGTAAATGCGACACTTCCATGCTAGGGAATGCGTTTCCAGATGTCTAGGTATCGAAGCAATGAAGTTTTAATGCTCCTTAAATCGCGATAACGCATCACACTTCCATGTTTCACGATAAGACATAATATTCATTGCGAAGTGTTGTGTATACCACGTGTGCACTTCAAAAGAATGTAACTGCAACACTTCCTTGCTACAAAAGACGTTTCCAGATGTCCACGTATCGAAGCAATAAAGATTTAATGCTCCTTAAAACGCGATAACGCATCTCATTTCCATGTTTCATGATAAGACATAATATTCACTGCGAAGTGTAATGTGTACATTGTCTATACTTCAAAAGAATGTAAATGCCACACTTCCTTCCTAGGAAATGCGTTTCTAGAGGTCTACGTATCGATGCAATGGAGTTCTAATGCTTCGTAAATCGCGAAATCGCATCGCAGTTCTATGTTTCATGATAAGATATAATATTCATTGCGAAGTGTCATGCATACCTCGCATTCACTACAAAAGAATGAAAATGCGACACTTCCATGCTAGGAAATAGCGTCTGCAGATGTCTACGCGTCGGGGCAATAGAGTTCTAATGCTTCTTAAAAGGAGATATCACATCTCAATTCTATGTTTCATGATATGATATAATATTCATTGCGAAGTGTCATGTATACCGAGTATTCACTTCAAAAGAATGTAAATGCGACACTTCCATGCTAGGAAATAGCGTTTGCAGATGTCTCCGCATCGAGGCCATAGAGCTCTAATGCTTCTTAGATCGCGATATCGCATCTCATTTCTATGCTTCGTGATAAGATATAATATTCATTGCGAAGTGTCATGTACACCTCGTATTCACAACAAAAGAATGTAAATGCGACACATCCATGCTAGGAAATAGCGTCTGCAGATGTCTACGCGTCGACGCGATAGAGTTCTAATGCTTCGAAAACGCGATATCGCATCTCACTTCTATGTTTCATGATTAGATATAATGTTCATTGCGAAGTGTCATGTATACTTCGTATTCACTTCAAAAGAATGTAAATGCGAATCTTCCTTGCTAGGAAATAGCGCTTGCAGATATCTATGTATCGTAGCAATAGAGTTCTAATGCTTCTCAAAACGCGATATCGCATCTCATTTCTATGCTTCGTGATAAGATATAATATTCATTGCGAAGTGTCATGTATACCTCGTATTCACTTCAAAGGAATGTAAGTGCGACACTTCCATGCTAGGAAGTAGCGTTTGCAGATGTCTCCGCATTGAGGTCATGGAGTTTTAATGCTTCTTACAAAGCGATATCGCATCTCTCTTCTATGTTTCATGATAAGATATAATATTCATTGCGATGTGTCATGTATACCTCGTATTCACTTCAAAAGAATGTAAATGCGACTATTGCTTGCTAGGACATAGCGTTTGCAGATGTCTACGTATCGCAGCAATAGAGTTCTAATGCTACTTAAATCGCTGTATCGCATCTCATTTATATGTTTCGTGATAAGATATAATATTCATTGCTAAGTGTCATGTATACCTCGTATTCACGTCATCAGAATGTAAGTGCGACACTTCCATGCTAGGGAATAGCGTTTGCAGATGTCTCCACATCGAGGCCATAGAGTTCTAATACTTCTTAAATTGTGATATCGCATTTCTCTTCTATGTTTCATGATAAGATATAATATTCATTGCGAAGTGTCATGTATACCTCGTATTCACTTTAAAAGAGTGAAAATGCGACTATTCCTTGCTAGGAAATAGCGTTTGCAGATGCCTACGTATCGTAGCAATAGAGTTGTAGTGCTTCTCAAAACGCGATATCGCATCTCATTTCTATGCTTCATGATAAGATATAATATTCATTGCGAAGTGTCATGTATACCTCGTATTCACTCCAAACGAATGTAAATGCGACATTTCCTTGCTAGGAAATAGCGTTTGCACATGTCTACGTATCGTAGCAATAGAGTTCTAATGCTACTTAAATCGCGATATCGCATCTCAGTTATATGTTTCGTGATAAGATATAATATTCATTGCGAAGTGTCATGTATACCTCGTATTCACTTCAAAAGAATGTAAATGCGACTATTCCTTGCTAGGAAATAGCGTATTCAGATGTCTACGTATCGCATCAATAAAGTTCTAATGCTACTTAAATCGCGATATGACACTTCATTTATATGTTTTGTGATAAGATATAATATTCATTGCGAAGTGTCATGTATACCTCGTATTCACTTCAAAACAATGTAACTGCGACACTTCCATGCTAGGAAATAGCGTTTGCACATGTCTCCGCATCGATGCCATAGACTTCTAATGCTTCTAAAACGCGATATCGCATTTCACTTCTATGTTTCATGATAAGATATAACATTCATTGCGAAGTGTCATGTATACCTCGCATTCACTACAAAAGAATGAAAATGCTACACTTCCATGCTAGGAAATAGCGTATTCAGGTGTCTACGTATCGTAGCAATAGAGTTCTAATGCTACTTAAATCGGGATATCGCATCTCATTTATATGTTTCGTGATAAGATATAATATTCATTGCGAAGTGTTATGTATACCTCGTATTCACTTCATATAAATGTAAATGCGACTATTGCTTGCTAGGAAATAGCGTTTGCAAATGTCTACGTATCGTAGCAATAGAGTTCTAATGCTACTTAAATCGCGATATCGCATCTCATTTATATGTTTCGTGATAAGATATAATATTCATTGCGAAGTGTCATGTATACCTCGTATTCACTTCAAAAGAATGTTAATGCGACGTTCCCATCCTTGGGAATATCGTTTGCAGATGTCTACTTATCGCAGCAAAATGGTCCTAATGCTTCTTAAAACGAGATGTCGCATTTCATTTCTATGTTTCGTGATAAGGTATAATATTCATTGCGAAATGTCATGTAGACACCGTATTCACTTCAAATGAATGTAAATGCGACACTTCCTTGCTAGGAAATAGCGTTTGCATATGTCTTCGTATCGTAGCAATAGACATCTTGTGCTTCTTAAAACACGATATCGCATCTCACTCCTATCTTTCATGATATGATATAATATTCATTGCGAAGTGTCATGTATACCCAGTATTCACTTCAAAAGAATGTAAATGCGACGTTTCCATCCTAGGAAATAGCGTTTGCAGATGTCTACGTATCGTAGCAAAAGAGTCCCAATGCTTCTTAATACGAGATGTCACATTTCATTTCTATGTTTGGTGATAAGATATAATATTTATTGCGAAGTGTCATGTATACCTCGTATTCACTTAAAACGAATGTAAATGCGACTATTCCTTGCTAAGGAATAGCGTTTGCAGATGCCTACGGATCGTAGCAATAGAGCTCTAATGCTTCTTAGATCGCGATATCGCATCTCATTTCTATGCCTCGTGATAAGATATAATATTCAATGCGAAGTGTCATGTATACCTCGTACTCACTTCAAAAGAATGTAAATGCGACACTTCCTTGCTAGGAAATAGCGTTTGCAGATTTCTACGTATCGTGGCAATAGAGATCTAATGCATCTTAGAACGAGATGTCGCATCTCGTTTCTCTGTTTCATGATAAGATATAACATTCATTGCGAAGTGTCATGTAGACATCGTATTCACTTCAAATGAATGTAAATGCGACACTTCCTTGCTAGGAAATAGCGTTTGCATATGTCTTCGTATCGTAGCAATAGATATCTTGTGCTTCTTAAACGCGATATCGCATCTCACTCCTATCTTTCATGATAAGGTATAATATTCATTGCGAAGTGTCATGTATACCTGGTACTCACTTCAAAAGAATGTAAATGCGACACTTCCTTGCTAGGAAATAGCGCTGCTGATGTCTACGTATCGTTGCAATAGAGTTCTAATGCTTCTATAAACGGGATATCGCATCTCATTTCTATATTTCATGATAAGATCTAACATTCATTGCGAAGTGTCGTGTATACATCGTATTCACTTCAAATGAATGTAAATGCGACACTTCCTTGCTAGGAAATAGCGTTTTCAGATGTCTTCGTATCGTAGCAACAGCGTCCTGCCACTTCTTAAAACGGGATATCGCATTTCATTCCTATGTTTCATGACAAGATATAATATTCATTGCGAAGTGTAATGTGTTCCTCGTATTCACTTCAAATAATTGTAAATGCGACACTTCCTTACTAGCAAATAGCGACAGCAGATGTCTCCGTATCGAAGCAATAGAGTTCTAATGCTTCTTAAATCGCGATATCGCATCTCATTTCTATGTTTCATGATAAGATTTAATATTCATTGCGAAGTTTCACTTGTACCTCGTATTCACTTCAAAGGAATGTAAATGCCACAATTTCTTGCTATGAAATAGCGTTTTCAGGTGTCTACGTATGGAAGCAATACAGCTCTCATGGTTTTTAAAACGCGATATCGCATCCCATTCCTATGATTCATGATATGATATAATATTCACTGCGAAGTGTTACGTATACCTGGTCCACACTTCAAAAGAATGTAAATGACACACTTGCTTGCTAGAAAATAGCGTTTCCGGATATCTACGTATCGTAGCAATAGAGTGCTAATGCTTCTTAAAGCGCGATGTCGCGTCCCATTTCAATGTTTTTTGATAAGATAAAATATCCATTGCGATGTGTCATGTATACCTCGTATTCACTTCAAAAGAATGTAAATGTGACACCTCCATGCTAGGAAATAGCGTCTGCAGATGTCTACGTGTCGAGCCATTAGAGTTCTAATGCTTCTTAAAACGCGATATCGCATCTCACTTCTATCTTTCATGATAAGATATAATATTCATTGTGAAGTGTCATGTATACTCAGTATTCACTTCAAAAGAATGTAAATGCGACTATTGCTTGCTAGGAAATAGCGTTTGCAGATGTCTACGTATCGTAGCAGTGGAGTTCTAATGCTACACAAATCGCGATGTCGCATCTCATTTATATGTTTCGTGATAAGACATAATATTCATTGCGAAGTGTCATGTATACCTCGTATTCACTTCAAAAGAATGTAAATGCGACACTTCCATGCTAGGGAATGCGTTTCCAGATGTCTAGGTATCGAAGCAATGAAGTTTTAATGCTCCTTAAATCGCGATAACGCATCACACTTCCATGTTTCACGATAAGACATAATATTCATTGCGATGTGTTGTGTATACCACGTGTGCACTTCAAAAGAATGTAACTGCAACACTTCCTTGCTACAAAAGACGTTTCCAGATGTCCACGTATCGAAGCAATAAAGATTTGATGCTCCTTAAAACGCGATAACGCATCTCATTTCCATGTTTCATGATAAGACATAATATTCACTGCGAAGTGTAATGTGTACATTGTCTATACTTCACAAGAATGTAAATGCCACACTTCCTTCCTAGGAAATGCGTTTCTAGAGGTCTACGTATCGATGCAATGGAGTTCTAATGCTTCGTAAATCGCGAAATCGCCTCGCAGTTCTATGTTCCATGATAATATATAATATTCATTGCGAAGTGTCATGTGTACATCGTCTATACTTCAAAAAAATGTAAATGCCAAAATTCCATGCTAAGAAATGCGTTTCTAGGTGTCTACGTATCGAAGCAATGATGTTCTAATGCCTCCTAAACGCGAAATCGCATGGCAGTTCTATGTTTCATGATAAGATATAATATTCATTGCGAAGTGTTATGTATACCTCGTATTCACTTCAAAAGAATGTAAATGCGACTATTCCTAGCTAGGAAATAGCGTATTCAGATGTCTACGTATCGTAGCAATAGAGTTCTAATGCTACTTAAATCGCGATATCGCATCTCATTTATATGTTTCGTGATAAGACATAATATTTATTGCGAAGTGTCATGTATACCTCGTATTCACTTCAAAAGAATGTAAATGCGACACTTCCATGCTAGGGAATGCGTTTCCAGATGTCTAGGTATCGAAGCAATGAAGTTTTAATGCTCCTTAAATCGCGATAACGCATCACACTTCCATGTTTCACGATAAGACATAATATTCATTGCGAAGTGTTGTGTATACCACGTGTGCACTTCAAAAGAATGTAACTGCAACACTTCCTTGCTACAAAAGACGTTTCCAGATGTCCACGTATCGAAGCAATAAAGATTTAATGCTCCTTAAAACGCGATAACGCATCTCATTTCCATGTTTCATGATAAGACATAATATTCACTGCGAAGTGTAATGTGTACATTGTCTATACTTCAAAAGAATGTAAATGCCACACTTCCTTCCTAGGAAATGCGTTTCTAGAGGTCTACGTATCGATGCAATGGAGTTCTAATGCTTCGTAAATCGCGAAATCGCATCGCAGTTCTATGTTCCATGATAATATATAATATTCATTGCGAAGTGTCATGTGTACATCGTCTATACTTCAAAAAAATGTAAATGCCAAAATTCCATGCTAAGAAATGCGTTTCTAGGTGTCTACGTATCGAAGCAATGATGTTCTAATGCCTCCTAAACGCGAAATCGCATGGCAGTTCTATGTTTCATGATAAGATATAATATTCATTGCGAAGTGTTATGTATACCTCGTATTCACTTCAAAAGAATGTAAATGCGACTATTCCTAGCTAGGAAATAGCGTATTCAGATGTCTACGTATTGTAGCAATAGAGTTCTAATGCTACTTAAATCGCGATATCGCATCTCTCTTCTATGTTTCATGATAAGATATAATATTCATTGCGAAGTGTCATGTATACCTCGCATTCACTACAAAAGAATGAAAATGCGAATCTCCCTTGCTAGGAAATAGCGTTTTCAGATGCCTACGTATCGTAGCAGTAGAGTTCTAATGCTTCTTAGATCGCGATATCGCACCTCTTTTCTATGTTTCGTGATAAGATATAATGTTCATTGCGAAGTGTCATGTATACCTCGTATTCACTTCAAAAGAATGTAAATGCGCATCTTCCTTGCTAGGAAATAGCGTTTGGAGATGTCTATGTATCGTAGCAATAGAGTACTAATGCTTCTCAAAACGCGATATCGCATCTCATTTCTATGCTTCGTGATAAGATATAATATTCATTGCGAAGTGTCATGTACACCTCGTATTCACAACAAAAGAATGTAAGTGCGACACTTCCATGCTAGGAAATAGCGTTTGCAGATGTCTCCGCATCGAGGCCATAGAGTTTTAAGCCTTCTTACAACGCGATATCGCATCTCTCTTCTATGATTCATGATAAGATATAATATTCATTGCGAAGTGTCATGCATACCTCGTATTCGCGACAAAAGAATGTAAATGCGACTATTGCTTGCTGGGAAATAGCGTTTGCAGATGTCTACGTATCGTAGGAAAGGTGTCCTAATGCTTCTTAAAACAAGATGTCACATTTCATTTCTATGTTTGGTGATAAGATATAATATTCATTGCGAAGTGTCATGTATACCTCGTATTCACTCCAAACGAATGTAAATGCGACACTTCCTTGTTAGGAAATAGCGTTTGCAGATGCTTGAGTATCGTAGCAATAGGGTTCTAATGCGTCTTAGATCGCGATATTGCATCTCATTTCTATGTTTCTTGATAAGTTATAGTATTCATTCCGAAGAGTCATGTATACCTCGAATTCACTTCAAAAGAATGAAAATGCGACACTTCCATGCTAGGAAATAGCGTTTGCAGATATCTCCGCATCGAGGCAATAGGGTTCTAATGCATCTCAATACGCGATATCGCATCTCATTTCTATGCTTCGTGATAAGATATAATATTCATTGCGAAGTGTCATGTATACCTCGTATTCGCGTCAAAAGAATGTAAATGCGACTATTGCTTGCTAGGAAATAGCGTTTGCAGATGTCTACGTATCGTAGCAATAGAGTTCTAATGCTTCTCAGATCGCGATATCGCATCTCATCTATATGTTTCGTGATAAGATATAATATTCATTTCAAAGTGTCATGTATACCTCGTATTCACTTCAAAAGAATGTATGTGCGACACTTCCGTGCTAGGAAATAGCGTTTGCACATGTCTCCGCATCGAGGCCATGGAGTTCTATTACTTCTTAAATAGCGATATCGCATCTCTCGTCTATGTTCCATGATAAGATATAATATTCATTGCGATGTGTCATATATACCTCGTATTCTCTCCAAACGAATGTAAATGCGACACTCCCTTGCTAGGAAATAGCCTATTCAGATGTCTACGTATCGTAGCAAAAGGGTTCTAATGCTACTTAAATCGCGATACCGCATCTCATTTCTATGTTTCGTGGTAAGATATAATATTCATTGCGAAGTGTCATGTGCACCTCGTATTCACTTCAAAAGAAAGTAAATGCGACTATTGCTTGCTAGGAAATAGCGTTTGCAGATGTCTACGTATCGTAGCAATAGAGTTCTAATGCTTCTCAAAACGCGATATCGCATCCCTCTTCTTTGTTTCATGATAAGATATAATATTCATTGCGAAGTGCCATGTACACCTCGTATTCACCTCAAAAGAATGTAAATCCGACTACTGCTTGCTAGGAAATAGCGTTTGCAGATGTCTGATGTCAGATGACGTATCGTAGCAATAGAGTTCTAATGCTACTTAAATCGCGATATCGCATCTCATTTGTAGGTTTCGTGATAAGATATAATATTCATTGCGGAGTGTCATGTATACCTCGTATTCAATTCAAAAGAATGAAAATGCGACTATTCCTTGCTATGGCATAGCGTTTGCAGATGCCTACGTATCGTAGCAATAGGATTCTAATGCTTCTTAGATCGCGATATCGCATCTCATTTCTATGCTTCGTGATAAGTAGTATAATATTCATTCCGAAGTGTCATGTACACCTCGTATTCACTACAAAAGAATGTAAATGCGACACTTCCATGCTAGGAAATAGCGTCTGCAAATGTCTACGCGTCGAGGCTATAGAGTTCTAATGCTTCTTTAAACGCGATATCGCATCTCTCTTCTATGTTTCATGATAAGATATAATATTCATTACGAAGTATCATGTATACCTCGTATTCACTTCAAGAGAATGTAAATGCGACTATTGCTTGCTAGGAAATAGCGTTTGCAGATGTCTACGTATCGTAGCAATAGCGTTCTAGTGCTACTACAATCGCGATATGACACCTCATTTATATATTTCGTGATAATATATAATATTCATTGCGAAGTGTCATGTATACCTCGTATTCACTTCAAAAGAATGTAAGTGCGACACTGCCATGCTAGGAAATAGCGTTTGCAGATGTCTCCCCGTCGAGGCCATAGAGTTTTAATGCTTCTTACAACGCGATATCGCATAGCTCTTCTATGTTTCACGATAAGATACAATATTCATTGCAAAGTGTCATGTAAACCTCCTTATTCACTTCAAGAGAATGTAAATGCGACTATTCCTTGCTAGGAAATAGCGTTTGCAGATGCCTACGTATCGTAGCAATAGAGTTGTAGTGCTTCTCAAAACGCGCTATCGCATCTCATTTCTATGCTTCATGATAAGATACAATATTCATTGCGAAGTGTCATCTATACCTCGTATTCACTCCAAACGAATGTAAATGCGACACTTCCTTGCTAGGAAATAGCGTCTGGAGATGTCTAGGTATCGTAGCGATAGCGTTCTAATGCTTCTTAAAACGCGATATCGCATCTCATTTCTATGTTTCATGGTAAGATATAATATGATTTGCGAAGTGTAATGTATTCCTCGTCTGCACTTCAAATGAATGTAAATGCTACACTTCCTTGCAAGGAAATAGCGTTTGCAGATGTCTACCTATCGTAGCAATAGAGTTCTAATGCTTCTTAAAACGCGATATCGCATCTCATTTCTATGTTTCATGGTAAGATATAATATGATTTGCGAAGTGTCATGTATTCCTCGTCTACACTTCAAATGAATGTAAAAGCGACACTTCCTTGCTAGGAAATAGCGACTGCAGAGGTGTAAGTATCGTAGCAATAGATTTCTAATGCTTCTTAAAACGCGATATCGCATCTCGTTCCTATGTTTCATGGTAAGATGTAATATGATTTGCGAAGTGTTATGTATTCCTCGTCTACACTTCAAATGAATGTAAATGCGACACTTCCTTGCAACGAAATAGCGTTTGCAGATGTCTACGTATCGTAGCAATAGATATGTAATGCTTCTTAAGACGCGATATCGCATCCCATTTCTACGTTTCATGGTAAGATATAATATGATTTGCGAAGTGTTATGTATTCCTCGTCTACACTTCAATTGAATGTAAATGCGACACTTCCTTGCTAGGAAATAGCGTCTGCAGATGTCTAGGTATCGTAGCGATAGAGTTCTAATGCTTCTTTAAACGCGATATCGCATCTCATTTCCATGTTTCATGGTAGGATATAATATGATTTGTGAAGTGTTATGTATTCCTCGTCTACACTTCAAATGAATGTAAATGCGACACTTCCTTGCAACGAAATAGCGTTTGCAGATGTCTACGTATCGTAGCAATAGATATGTAATGCTTCTTAAGACCCGATATCGCATCCCATTTCTACGTTTCATGGTAAGATATAATATGATTTGCGAAGTGTCAAGTATTCCTCGTCTACTATTCAAATGAGTGTAAATGCGTCACTTCCTAGCATGGAAATAGCGTTTGCAGATGTCTACGTATCGTAGCTATAGATTTCTAATGCTTCTTAAAACGCGATATCGCATCTCATTTCTATGTTTCATGGTAAGATATAATATGATTTGCGAAGTGTCATGTATTCCTCGTCTACACTTCAAATGAATGCAAATGCGACACTTCCTTGCTAGGAAATAGCGTTTGCAGATGTCTACCTACTGTAGCAATAGAGTTCTAATGCTTCTTAAAACGCGAAATCGCATCTCATTTCTATGTTTCATGGTAAGATATAGTATGATTTGCGAAGTGTTATGTATTCCTCGTCTACACTTCAAATGAATGTAAATGCGACACTTCCTTGCAAAGAAATAGCGTTTGCAGATGTCTACGTATAGTAGCAACAGATTTCTAATGCTTCTTAAAACGCGATATCGCATCTCATTTCTATGTTTCATGGTAAGGTATAATATGATTTGCGAAGTGTCATGTATTCCTCGTCTACACTTCAAATGAATGTAAATGCGACACTTCCTTGCTAGGAAATAGCGTCTGCAGATGTCTAGGTATCGTAGCAATAGAGTTCAAATGCTTCTTAAAACGAGATATTGCATCTCATATCTATGTTTCATGATAAGATATAATATTCATTGCGAAGTGTTATGCATTCCTCGTATACGATTCAAATGAATGTAAATGCGACACTTCCTTGCAAGGAAATAGCGTTTGCAGTTTTCTACGTATCGTAGCAATAGAGTTCTTATGATTCTTAAAACGCGATATCGCATCTCATTTCCATCTTTCATGGTAAGATATAATATGGTTTGTGAAGTGTTATGTATTCCTCGTCTTCACTTCAAATGAATGTGAATGCGACACTTCCTCGCTAGGAAATAGCGTTTGCAGATGTTTACGTATCGTAGCAATAGATATGTAATGCTTCTTAAAACGCGATGTCGCATCGCATTTCTATGTTTCATGGCTAGATATAATATGATTTGCGAAGTGTTATGTATTCCTCGTCTACACTTCAAATGAATGTAAATGCGACACTTCCTTGCTAGGAAATAGCGTCTGCAGATGTCTAGGTATCGTAGCGATAGTGTTCTAATGCTTCCTAAAACGCGATATCGCATCTCATTTCTATGTTTCATAGTAAGATATAATATGATTTGCGAAGTGTTATGTATTCCTCGTCTACACTTCAAATGAATGTGAATGCGACACTTCCTCGCTAGGAAATAGCGTTTGCAGATGTCTACCTATCGTAGCAATAGAGTTCTAATGCTTCTTAAAACGCGATATCGCATCTCATTTCTATGTTTCATGGTAAGATGTAATATGATTTGCGAAGTGTCATGTATTCCTCGTCTACACTTCAAATGAATGTAAATGCAACACTTCCTTGCAAGGAAATAGCGTTTGCAGATGTTTACCTATCGTAGCAATAGAGTTCTAATGCTTCTTAAAACGCGATATCGCATCTCATTTCTATGTTTCATGGTAAGATATAATATGATTTGCGAAGTGTTATGTATTCCTCGTCTGCACTTCAAATGAATGTAAATGCGACACTTCCTTGCTAGGAAATAGCGTCTGCAGATGTCTAGGTATCGTAGCGATAGAGTTCTAATGCTTGTTTAAACGCGATATCGCATCTCATTTCCATGTTTCATGGTAGGATATAATATGATTTGCGAAGTGTTATGTATTCCTCGTCTACACTTCAAATGAATGTAAATGCGACACTTCCTTGCAAAGAAATAGCGTTTGCAGATGTCTACGTATCGTAGCAATAGATATGGAATGCTTCTTAAAACGCGATATCGCATCTCATTTCCACGTTTCATGGTAAGATATAATATGATTTGCGAAGTGTCATGTATTCCTCGTCTACTATTCAAATGAGTGTAAAAGCGACACTTCTTTGCAAGGAAATGGCGTTTGCAGATGTCTACCTATCGTTGCAATAGAGGTCTAATGCTTCTTAAAACGCGATATCGCATCTCATTCCTATGTTTCATGGTAAGATATAATATGATTTGCGAAGTGTTATGTATTCCTCGTCTACACTTCAAATGAATGTAAATGCGACACTTCCTTGCAACGAAATAGCGTTTGCAGATGTCTACGTATCGTAGCAATAGATATGTAATGCTTCTTAAGACGCGATATCGCATCCCATTTCTACGTTTCATGGTAAGATATAATATGATTTGCGAAGTGTCAAGTATTCCTCGTCTACTATTCAAATGAGTGTAAATGCGTCACTTCCTAGCAAGGAAATAGCGTTTGCAGATGTCTACGTATCGTAGCAATAGATTTCTAATCCTTCTTAAAACGCGATATCGCATCTCATTTCTATGTTTCATGGTAAGACATAATATGATTTGCGAAGTGTCATGTATTCCTCGTCTACACTTCAAATGAATGTAAATGCAACACTTCCTTGCAAGGAAATAGCGTTTGCAGATGTTTACCTATCGTAGCAATAGAGTTCTAATGCTTCTTAAAACGCGATATCGCATCTCATTTCTATGTTTCATGGTAAGATATAATATGATTTGCGAAGTGTTATGTATTCCTCGTCTGCACTTCAAATGAATGTAAATGCGACACTTCCTTGCAAGGAAATAGCGTTTGCAGATGTCTACCTATCGTAGCAATAGAGTTCTAATGCTTCTTAAAACGCGATATCGCATCTCATTTCTATGTTTCATGGTAAGATATAATATGATTTGCGAAGTGTCATGTATTCCTCGTCTACACTTCAAATGAATGTAAATGCGACACTTCCTTGCTAGGAAATAGCGACTGCAGAGGTGTAAGTATCGTAGCAATAAATTTCTAATGCTTCTTAAAACGCGATATCGCATCTCATTTCTATGTTTCATGGTAAGATGTAATATGATTTGCGAAGTGTTATGTATTCCTCGTCTACACTTCAAATGAATGTAAATGCGACACTTCCTTGCTAGGAAATAACGGATGCAGATGTCTACGTATCGTAGCAATAGAGTTCAGATGATTCTTAAAACGCGATATCGCATCTCATTTCTATGTTTCATGGTAAGATATAATATGATTTGCGAAGTGTTATGTATTCCTCGTCTGCACTTCAAATGAATGTAAATGCGACACTTCCTTGCTAGGAAATAGCGTCTGCAGATGTCTAGGTATCGTAGCGATAGAGTTCTAATGCTTGTTTAAACGCGATATCGCATCTCATTTCCATGTTTCATGGTAGGATATAATATGATTTGCGAAGTGTTATGTATTCCTCGTCTACACTTCAAATGAATGTAAATGCGACACTTCCTTGCAAAGAAATAGCGTTTGCAGATGTCTACGTATCGTAGCAATAGATATGGAATGCTTCTTAAAACGCGATATCGCATCTCATTTCCACGTTTCATGGTAAGATATAATATGATTTGCGAAGTGTCATGTATTCCTCGTCTACTATTCAAATGAGTGTAAAAGCGACACTTCTTTGCAAGGAAATGGCGTTTGCAGATGTCTACCTATCGTTGCAATAGAGGTCTAATGCTTCTTAAAACGCGATATCGCATCTCATTCCTATGTTTCATGGTAAGATATAATATGATTTGCGAAGTGTTATGTATTCCTCGTCTACACTTCAAATGAATGTAAATGCGACACTTCCTTGCAACGAAATAGCGTTTGCAGATGTCTACGTATCGTAGCAATAGATATGTAATGCTTCTTAAGACGCGATATCGCATCCCATTTCTACGTTTCATGGTAAGATATAATATGATTTGCGAAGTGTCAAGTATTCCTCGTCTACTATTCAAATGAGTGTAAATGCGTCACTTCCTAGCAAGGAAATAGCGTTTGCAGATGTCTACGTATCGTAGCAATAGATTTCTAATCCTTCTTAAAACGCGATATCGCATCTCATTTCTATGTTTCATGGTAAGACATAATATGATTTGCGAAGTGTCATGTATTCCTCGTCTACACTTCAAATGAATGTAAATGCAACACTTCCTTGCAAGGAAATAGCGTTTGCAGATGTTTACCTATCGTAGCAATAGAGTTCTAATGCTTCTTAAAACGCGATATCGCATCTCATTTCTATGTTTCATGGTAAGATATAATATGATTTGCGAAGTGTTATGTATTCCTCGTCTGCACTTCAAATGAATGTAAATGCGACACTTCCTTGCAAGGAAATAGCGTTTGCAGATGTCTACCTATCGTAGCAATAGAGTTCTAATGCTTCTTAAAACGCGATATCGCATCTCATTTCTATGTTTCATGGTAAGATATAATATGATTTGCGAAGTGTCATGTATTCCTCGTCTACACTTCAAATGAATGTAAATGCGACACTTCCTTGCTAGGAAATAGCGACTGCAGAGGTGTAAGTATCGTAGCAATAAATTTCTAATGCTTCTTAAAACGCGATATCGCATCTCATTTCTATGTTTCATGGTAAGAAGTAATATGATTTGCGAAGTGTTATGTATTCCTCGTCTACACTTCAAATGAATGTAAATGCGACACTTCCTTGCTAGGAAATAACGGATGCAGATGTCTACGTATCGTAGCAATAGAGTTCAGATGATTCTTAAAACGCGATATCGCATCTCATTTCTATGTTTCATGGTAAGATATAATATGATTTGCGAAGTGTTATGTATTCCTCGTCTGCACTTCAAATGAATGTAAATGCGACACTTCCTTGCTAGGAAATAGCGTCTGCAGATGTCTAGGTATCGTAGCGATAGAGTTCTAATGCTTGTTTAAACGCGATATCGCATCTCATTTCCATGTTTCATGGTAGGATATAATATGATTTGCGAAGTGTTATGTATTCCTCGTCTACACTTCAAATGAATGTAAATGCGACACTTCCTTGCAAAGAAATAGCGTTTGCAGATGTCTACGTATCGTAGCAATAGATATGGAATGCTTCTTAAAACGCGATATCGCATCTCATTTCCACGTTTCATGGTAAGATATAATATGATTTGCGAAGTGTCATGTATTCCTCGTCTACTATTCAAATGAGTGTAAAAGCGACACTTCTTTGCAAGGAAATGGCGTTTGCAGATGTCTACCTATCGTTGCAATAGAGGTCTAATGCTTCTTAAAACGCGATATCGCATCTCATTCCTATGTTTCATGGTAAGATATAATATGATTTGCGAAGTGTTATGTATTCCTCGTCTACACTTCAAATGAATGTAAATGCGACACTTCCTTGCAACGAAATAGCGTTTGCAGATGTCTACGTATCGTAGCAATAGATATGTAATGCTTCTTAAGACGCGATATCGCATCCCATTTCTACGTTTCATGGTAAGATATAATATGATTTGCGAAGTGTCAAGTATTCCTCGTCTACTATTCAAATGAGTGTAAATGCGTCACTTCCTAGCAAGGAAATAGCGTTTGCAGATGTCTACGTATCGTAGCAATAGATTTCTAATCCTTCTTAAAACGCGATATCGCATCTCATTTCTATGTTTCATGGTAAGACATAATATGATTTGCGAAGTGTCATGTATTCCTCGTCTACACTTCAAATGAATGTAAATGCAACACTTCCTTGCAAGGAAATAGTGTTTGCAGATGTTTACCTATCGTAGCAATAGAGTTCTAATGCTTCTTAAAACGCGATATCGCATCTCATTTCTATGTTTCATGGTAAGATATAATATGATTTGCGAAGTGTTATGTATTCCTCGTCTGCACTTCAAATGAATGTAAATGCGACACTTCCTTGCAAGGAAATAGCGTTTGCAGATGTCTACCTATCGTAGCAATAGAGTTCTAATGCTTCTTAAAACGCGATATCGCATCTCATTTCTATGTTTCATGGTAAGATATAATATGATTTGCGAAGTGTCATGTATTCCTCGTCTACACTTCAAATGAATGTAAATGCGACACTTCCTTGCTAGGAAATAGCGACTGCAGAGGTGTAAGTATCGTAGCAATAAATTTCTAATGCTTCTTAAAACGAGATATCGCATCTCATTTCTATGTTTCATGGTAAGATGTAATATGATTTGCGAAGTGTTGTGTATTCCTCGTCTACACTTCAAATGAATGTAAATGCGACACTTCCTTGCTAGGAAATAACGGATGCAGATGTCTACGTATCGTAGCAATAGAGTTCAGATGATTCTTAAAACGCGATATCGCATCTCATTTCTATGTTTCATGGTAAGATATAATATGATTTGCGAAGTGTTATGTATTCCTCGTCTGCACTTCAAATGAATGTAAATGCGACACTTCCTTGCAAGGAAATAGCGTTTGCAGATGTCTACCTATCGTAGCAATAGAGTTCTAATGCTTCTTAAAACGCGATATCGCATCTCATTTCTATGTTTCATGGTAAGATATAATATGATTTGCGAAGTGTCATGTATTCCTCGTCTACACTTCAAATGAATGTAAATGCGACACTTCCTTGCTAGGAAATAGCGACTGCAGAGGTGTAAGTATCGTAGCAATAAATTTCTAATGCTTCTTTAAACGCGATATCGCATCTCATTTCCATGTTTCATGGTAGGATATAATATGATTTGTGAAGTGTTATGTATTCCTCGTCTACACTTCAAATGAATGTAAATGCGACACTTCCTTGCAACGAAATAGCGTTTGCAGATGTCTACGTATCGTAGCAATAGATATGTAATGCTTCTTAAGACGCGATATCGCATCCCATTTCCACGTTTCATGGTAAGATATAATATGATTTGCGAAGTGTCAAGTATTCCTCGTCTACTATTCAAATGAGTGTAAATGCGTCACTTCCTAGCATGGAAATAGCGTTTGCAGATGTCTACGTATCGTAGCTATAGATTTCTAATGCTTCTTAAAACGCGATATCGCATCTCATTTCTATGTTTCATGGTAAGATATAATATGATTTGCGAAGTGTCATGTATTCCTCGTCTACACTTCAAATGAATGTAAATGCGACACTTCCTTGCTAGGAAATAGCGTTTGCAGATGTCTACCTACTGTAGCAATAGAGTTCTAATGCTTCTTAAAACGCGAAATCGCATCTCATTTCTATGTTTCATGGTAAGATATAGTATGATTTGCGAAGTGTTATGTATTCCTCGTCTACACTTCAAATGAATGTAAATGCGACACTTCCTTGCAAAGAAATAGCGTTTGCAGATGTCTACGTATCGTAGCAACAGATTTCTAATGCTTCTTAAAACGCGATATCGCATCTCATTTCTATGTTTCATGGTAAGGTATAATATGATTTGCGAAGTGTCATGTATTCCTCGTCTACACTTCAAATGAATGTAAATGCGACACTTCCTTGCTAGGAAATAGCGTCTGCAGATGTCTAGGTATCGTAGCAATAGAGTTCAAATGCTTCTTAAAACGAGATATTGCATCTCATATCTATGTTTCATGATAAGATATAATATTCATTGCGAAGTGTTATGCATTCCTCGTATACGATTCAAATGAATGTAAATGCGACACTTCCTTGCAAGGAAATAGCGTTTGCAGTTTTCTACGTATCGTAGCAATAGAGTTCTTATGATTCTTAAAACGCGATATCGCATCTCATTTCCATCTTTCATGGTAAGATATAATATGGTTTGTGAAGTGTTATGTATTCCTCGTCTTCACTTCAAATGAATGTGAATGCGACACTTCCTCGCTAGGAAATAGCGTTTGCAGATGTTTACGTATCGTAGCAATAGATATGTAATGCTTCTTAAAACGCGATGTCGCATCGCATTTCTATGTTTCATGGCTAGATATAATATGATTTGCGAAGTGTTATGTATTCCTCGTCTACACTTCAAATGAATGTAAATGCGACACTGCCTTGCTAGGAAATAGCGTCTGCAGATGTCTAGGTATCGTAGCGATAGTGTTCTAATGCTTCCTAAAACGCGATATCGCATCTCATTCCTATGTTTCATGGTAAGATATAATATGATTTGCGAAGTGTTATGTATTCCTCGTCTACACTTCAAATGAATGTAAATGCGACACTTCCTTGCAACGAAATAGCGTTTGCAGATGTCTACGTATCGTAGCAATAGATATGTAATGCTTCTTAAGACGCGATATCGCATCCCATTTCTACGTTTCATGGTAAGATATAATATGATTTGCGAAGTGTCAAGTATTCCTCGTCTACTATTCAAATGAGTGTAAATGCGTCACTTCCTAGCAAGGAAATAGCGTTTGCAGATGTCTACGTATCGTAGCAATAGATTTCTAATCCTTCTTAAAACGCGATATCGCATCTCATTTCTATGTTTCATGGTAAGACATAATATGATTTGCGAAGTGTCATGTATTCCTCGTCTACACTTCAAATGAATGTAAATGCAACACTTCCTTGCAAGGAAATAGCGTTTGCAGATGTTTACCTATCGTAGCAATAGAGTTCTAATGCTTCTTAAAACGCGATATCGCATCTCATTTCTATGTTTCATGGTAAGATATAATATGATTTGCGAAGTGTTATGTATTCCTCGTCTGCACTTCAAATGAATGTAAATGCGACACTTCCTTGCAAGGAAATAGCGTTTGCAGATGTCTACCTATCGTAGCAATAGAGTTCTAATGCTTCTTAAAACGCGATATCGCATCTCATTTCTATGTTTCATGGTAAGATATAATATGATTTGCGAAGTGTCATGTATTCCTCGTCTACACTTCAAATGTATGTAAATGCGACACTTCCTTGCTAGGAAATAGCGACTGCAGAGGTGTAAGTATCGTAGCAATAAATTTCTAATGCTTCTTAAAACGCGATATCGCATCTCATTTCTATGTTTCATGGTAAGATGTAATATGATTTGCGAAGTGTTATGTATTCCTCGTCTACACTTCAAATGAATGTAAATGCGACACTTCCTTGCTAGGAAATAACGGATGCAGATGTCTACGTATCGTAGCAATAGAGTTCAGATGATCCTTAAAACGCGATATCGCATCTCATTTCTATGTTTCATGGTAAGATATAACATGATTTGCGAAGTGTTATTTATTCCTCGTATACACTTCAATTGAATGTAAATGCGACACTTCCTTGCTAGGAAATAGCGTCTGCAGATGTCTAGGTATCGTAGCGATAGAGTTCTAATGCTTCTTTAAACGCGATATCGCATCTCATTTCCATGTTTCATGGTAGGATATAATATGATTTGTGAAGTGTTATGTATTCCTCGTCTACACTTCAAATGAATGTAAATGCGACACTTCCTTGCAACGAAATAGCGTTTGCAGATGTCTACGTATCGTAGCAATAGATATGTAATGCTTCTTAAGACGCGATATCGCATCCCATTTCTACGTTTCATGGTAAGATATAATATGATTTGCGAAGTGTCAAGTATTCCTCGTCTACTATTCAAATGAGTGTAAATGCGTCACTTCCTAGCATGGAAATAGCGTTTGCAGATGTCTACGTATCGTAGCTATAGATTTCTAATGCTTCTTAAAACGCGATATCGCATCTCATTTCTATGTTTCATGGTAAGATATAATATGATTTGCGAAGTGTCATGTATTCCTCGTCTACACTTCAAATGAATGTAAATGCAACACTTCCTTGCAAGGAAATAGCGTTTGCAGATGTCTACCTATCGTAGCAATAGAGTTCTAATGCTTCTTAAAACGCGATATCGCATCTCATTTCTATGTTTCATGGTAAGATATAATATGATTTGCGAAGTGTCAAGTATTCCTCGTCTACTACTCAAATGAGTGTAAATGCGACACTTCCTTGCTAGGAAATAGCGTCTGCAGATGTCTAGGTATCGTAGCGATAGAGTTCTAATGCTTCTTTAAACGCGATATCGCATCTCATTTCCATGTTTCATGGTAGGATATAATATGATTTGTGAAGTGTTATGTATTCCTCGTCTTCACTTCAAATGAATGTGAATGCGACACTCCCTCGCTAGGAAATAGCGTTTGCAGATGTTTACGTATCGTAGCAATAGATATGTAATGCTTCTTAAAACGCGATGTCGCATCTCATTTCTATGTTTCATGGCTAGATATAATATGATTTGCGAAGTGTTATGTATTCCTCGTCTACACTTCAAATGAATGTAAATGCGACACTTCCTTGCTAGGAAATAGCGTCTGCAGATGTCTAGGTATCGTAGCGATAGTGTTCTAATGCTTCCTAAAACGCGATATCACATCTCATTTCTATGTTTCATGGTAAGATATAATATGATTTGCGAAGTGTTATGTATTCCTCGTCTACACTTCAAATGAATGTGAATGCGACACTTCCTCGCTAGGAAATAGCGTTTGCAGATGTCTACATATCGTAGCAATAGATTTCTAATCCTTCTTAAAACGCGATATCGCATCTCATTTCTATGTTTCATGGTAAGACATAATATGATTTGCGAAGTGTCATGTATTCCTCGTCTACACTTCAAATGAATGTAAATGCAACACTTCCTTGCTAGGAAATAGCGTCTGCAGATGTCTAGGTATCGTAGCGATAGAGTTCTAATGCTTGTTTAAACGCGATATCGCATCTCATTTCCATGTTTCATGGTAGGATATAATATGATTTGCGAAGTGTTATGTATTCCTCGTCTACACTTCAAATGAATGTAAATGCGACACTTCCTTGCTAAGAAATAGCGTTTGCAGATTTCTACGTATCGTAGCAATAGATATGGAATGCTTCTTAAAACGCGATATCGCATCTCATTTCCACGCTTCATGGTAAGATATAATATGATTTGCGAAGTGTCATGTATTCCTCGTCTACTATTCAAATGAGTGTAAAAGCGACACTTCTTTGCAAGGAAATGGCGTTTGCAGATGTCTACCTATCGTTGCAATAGAGGTCTAATGCTTCTTAAAACGCGATATCGCATCTCATTCCTATGTTTCATGGTAAGATATAATATGATTTGCGAAGTGTTATGTATTCCTCGTCTACACTTCAAATGAATGTAAATGCGACACTTCCTTGCAACGAAATAGCGTTTGCAGATGTCTACGTATCGTAGCAATAGATATGTAATGCTTCTTAAGACGCGATATCGCATCCCATTTCTACGTTTCATGGTAAGATATAATATGATTTGCGAAGTGTCAAGTATTCCTCGTCTACTATTCAAATGAGTGTAAATGCGTCACTTCCTAGCAAGGAAATAGCGTTTGCAGATGTCTACGTATCGTAGCTATAGATTTCTAATGCTTCTTAAAACGCGATATTGCATCTCATTTCTATGTTTCATGGTAAGATATAATATGATTTGCGAAGTGTTACGTATTCCTCGTCTACACTTCAAATGAATGTAAATGCGACACTTCCTTGCTAGGAAATAGCGTTTGCAGATGTCTACCTACCGTAGCAATAGAGTTCTAATGCTTCTTAAAACGCGAAATCGCATCTCATTTCTATGTTTCATGGTAAGATATAGTATGATTTGCGAAGTGTTATGTATTCCTCGTCTACACTTCAAATGAATGTAAATGCGACACTTCCTTGCAAAGAAATAGCGTTTGCAGATGTCTAGGTATCGTAGCAACAGATTTCTAATGCTTCTTAAAACGCGATATCGCATCTCATTTCTATGTTTCATGGTAAGGTATAATATGATTTGCGAAGTGTCATGTATTCCTCGTCTACACTTCAAATGAATGTAAATGCGACACTTCCTTGCTAGGAAATAGCGTCTGCAGATGTCTAGGTATCGTAGCAATAGAGTTCAAATGCTTCTTAAAACGAGATATTGCATCTCATATCTTTGTTTCATGATAAGATATAATATTCATTGCGAAGTGTTATGCATTCCTCGTATACGATTCAAATGAATGTAAATGCGACACTTCCTTGCAAGGAAATAGCGTTTGCAGTTTTCTACGTATCGTAGCAATAGAGTTCTTATGATTCTTAAAACGCGATATCGCATCTCATTTCCATCTTTCATGGTACGATATAATATGATTTGTGAAGTGTTATGTATTCCTCGTCTTCACTTCAAATGAATGTGAATGCGACACTTCCTCGCTAGGAAATAGCGTTTGCAGATGTTTACGTATCGTAGCAATAGATATGTAATGCTTCTTAAAACGCGATGTCGCATCTCATTTCTATGTTTCATGGCTAGATATAATATGATTTGCGAAGTGTTATGTATTCCTCGTCTACACTTCAAATGAATGTAAATGCGACACTTCCTTGCTAGGAAATAGCGTCTGCAGATGTCTAGGTATTGTAGCGATAGTGTTCTAATGCTTCCTAAAACGCGATATCGCATCTCATTTCTATGTTTCATGGTAAGATATAATATGATTTGCGAAGTGTTATGTATTCCTCGTCTACACTTCAAATGAATGTGAATGCGACACTTCCTCGCTAGGAAATAGCGTTTGCAGATGTCTACATATCGTAGCAATAGATTTCTAATCCTTCTTAAAACGCGATATCGCATCTCATTTCTATGTTTCATGGTAAGACATAATATGATTTGCGAAGTGTCATGTATTCCTCGTCTACACTTCAAATGAATGTAAATGCAACACTTCCTTGCTAGGAAATAGCGTCTGCAGATGTCTAGGTATCGTAGCGATAGAGTTCTAATGCTTGTTTAAACGCGATATCGCATCTCATTTCCATGTTTCATGGTAGGATATAATATGATTTGCGAAGTGTTATGTATTCCTCGTCTACACTTCAAATGAATGTAAATGCGACACTTCCTTGCTAAGAAATAGCGTTTGCAGATGTCTACGTATCGTAGCAATAGATATGGAATGCTTCTTAAAACGCGATATCGCATCTCATTTCCACGTTTCATGGTAAGATATAATATGATTTGCGAAGTGTCATGTATTCCTCGTCTACTATTCAAATGAGTGTAAAAGCGACACTTCTTTGCAAGGAAATGGCGTTTGCAGATGTCTACCTATCGTTGCAATAGAGGTCTAATGCTTCTTAAAACGCGATATCGCATCTCATTCCTATGTTTCATGGTAAGATATAATATGATTTGCGAAGTGTTATGTATTCCTCGTCTACACTTCAAATGAATGTAAATGCGACACTTCCTTGCAACGAAATAGCGTTTGCAGATGTCTACGTATCGTAGCAATAGATATGTAATGCTTCTTAAGACGCGATATCGCATCCCATTTCTACGTTTCATGGTAAGATATAATATGATTTGCGAAGTGTCAAGTATTCCTCGTCTACTATTCAAATGAGTGTAAATGCGTCACTTCCTAGCAAGGAAATAGCGTTTGCAGATGTCTACGTATCGTAGCTATAGATTTCTAATGCTTCTTAAAACGCGATATTGCATCTCATTTCTATGTTTCATGGTAAGATATAATATGATTTGCGAAGTGTTACGTATTCCCCGTCTACACTTCAAATGAATGTAAATGCGACACTTCCTTGCTAGGAAATAGCGTTTGCAGATGTCTACCTACCGTAGCAATAGAGTTCTAATGCTTCTTAAAACGCGAAATCGCATCTCATTTCTATGTTTCATGGTAAGATATAGTATGATTTGCGAAGTGTTATGTATTCCTCGTCTACACTTCAAATGAATGTAAATGCGACACTTCCTTGCAAAGAAATAGCGTTTGCAGATGTCTAGGTATCGTAGCAACAGATTTCTAATGCTTCTTAAAACGCGATATCGCATCTCATTTCTATGTTTCATGGTAAGGTATAATATGATTTGCGAAGTGTCATGTATTCCTCGTCTACACTTCAAATGAATGTAAACGCGACACTTCCTTGCTAGGAAATAGCGTCTGCAGATGTCTAGGTATCGTAGCAATAGAGTTCAAATGCTTCTTATAACGAGATATTGCATCTCATATCTATGTTTCATGATAAGATATAATATTCATTGCGAAGTGTTATGCATTCCTCGTATACGATTCAAATGAATGTAAATGCGACACTTCCTTGCAAGGAAATAGCGTTTGCAGTTTTCTACGTATCGTAGCAATAGAGTTCTTATGATTCTTAAAACGCGATATCGCATCTCATTTCCATCTTTCATGGTAAGATATAATATGATTTGCGAAGTGTTATGTATTCCTCGTCTACACTTCAAATGAATGTGAATGCGACACTTCCTCGCTAGGAAATAGCGTTTGCAGATGTCTACGTATCGTAGCAATAGATACGTAATGCTTCTTAAAACGCGATGTCGCATCTCATTTCTATGTTTCATGGCTAGATATAATATGATTTGCGAAGTGTTATGTATTCCTCGTCTACACTTCAAATGAATGTAAATGCGACACTTCCTTGCAAGGAAATAGCGTTTGCAGATGTCTACCTATCGTAGCAATAGAGTTCTAATGCTTCTTAAAACGCGATATCGCATCTCATTTCTATGTTTTATGGTAAGATGTAATATGATTTGCGAAGTGTTATGTATTCCTCGTCTACACTTCAAATGAATATGAATGCGACACTTCCTCGCTAGGAAATAACGGATGCAGATGTCTACGTATAGTAGCAATAGAGTTCTGATGATTCTTAAAACGCGATATCGCATCTCATTTATATGTTTCATGGTAAGATATAATATGATTTGCGAAGTGTTATGTATTCCTCGTCTACACTTCAAATGAATGTAAATGCGACACTTCCTTGCTAGGAAATAGCGTCTGCAGATGTCTAGGTATCGTAGCGATAGAGTTCTAATGCTTCCTTAAACGCGATATCGCATCTCATTTCCATGTTTCATGGTAGGATATAATATGATTTGCGAAGTGTTATGTATTCCTCGTCTACACTTCAAATGAATGTAAATGCGACACTTCCTTGCTAGGAAATAGCGTTTGCAGATGTCTACCTACCGTAGCAATAGAGTTCTAATGCTTCTTAAAACGCGAAATCGCATCTCATTTCTATGTTTCATGGTAAGATATAGTATGATTTGCGAAGTGTTATGTATTCCTCGTCTACACTTCAAATGAATGTAAATGCGACACTTCCTTGCAAAGAAATAGCGTTTGCAGATGTCTAGGTATCGTAGCAACAGATTTCTAATGCTTCTTAAAACGCGATATCGCATCTCATTTCCATCTTTCATGGTAAGATATAATATGATTTGCGAAGTGTTATGTATTCCTCGTCTACACTTCAAATGAATGTGAATGCGACACTTCCTCGCTAGGAAATAGCGTTTGCAGATGTCTACGTATCGTAGCAATAGATACGTAATGCTTCTTAAAACGCGATGTCGCATCTCATTCCTATGTTTCATGGCTAGATATAATATGATTTGCGAAGTGTTATGTATTCCTCGTCTACACTTCAAATGAATGTAAATGCGACACTTCCTTGCTAGGAAATAGCGTCTGCAGATGTCTAGGTATCGTAGCGATGGAGTTCTAATGCTTCTTAAAACGCGATATCGCATCTCATTTCTATGTTTCATGGTAAGATATAATATGATTTGCGAAGTGTTATGTATTCCTCGACTACACTTCAAATGAATGTAAATGCGACACTTCCTTGCAAAGAAATAGCGTTTGCAGATGTCTACGTATCGTAGCAATAGATTTTTAGTGCTTCTTAAAACGCGATGTCGCATCACATTTCTATGTTTCATGGTAAGATATAATATGATTTGCGAAGTGTCATGTATTCCTCGTCTACACTTCAAATGAATGTAAATGCGACACTTCCTTGCAAGGAAATAGCGTCTGCAGATGTCTACGTAACGTAGCAATAGAGTTCTTATGATTCTTAAAACGCGATATTGCATCTTATTTCTATGTTTCATGGTAAGATATAATATGATTTGCGAAGTGTCATGTATTCCTCGTCTTTACTTCAAATGAATGTAAATGCGACACTTCCTTGCTAGGAAATAGCGTCTGCAGATGTCTAGGTATCGTAGCAATAGAGTTCTAATGCTTCTTAAAACGAGATATTGCATCTCATATATATGTTTCATGATAAGATATAATATTCATTGCGAAGTGTTATGCATTCCTCGTCTACGATTCAAATGAATGTAAATGCGACACTTCCTTGCAAGGAAATAGCGTTTACAGTTGTCTACGTATCGTAGCAATAGAGTTCTTATGATTCTTATAACGCGATATCGCATCTCATTTCTATCTTTCATGGCAAGATATAATATGATTTGCGAAGTGTTATGTATTCCTCGTCTACACTTCAAATGAATGTGAATGCGACACTTCCTTGCTAGGAAATAGCGTCTACAGATGTCTACGTATCGTAGCAATAGAGTTCTTATGATTCTTAAAACGCGATATCGCATCTTATTTCTATGTTTCATGGTAAGATATAATATGATTTGCGAAGTGTCATGTATTCCTCGTCTACACTTCAAATGAATGTAAATGCGACACTTCCTTGCTAGGAAATAGCGTCTGCAGATGTCTAGGTGTCGTAGCAATAGAGTTCTAATGCTTCTTAAAACGAGATATTGCATCTCATATATATGTTTCATGATAAGATATAATATTCATTGCGAAGTGTTATGCATTCCTCGTCTACGATTCAAATGAATGTAAATGCGACACTTCCTTGCAAGGAAATAGCGTTTGCAGTTGTCTACGTATCGTAGCAATAGAATTCTTATGATTCTTAAAACGCGATATTGCATCTCATTTCTATCTTTCATGGTAAGATATAATATGATTTGCGAAGTGTCATGTATTCCTCGTCTACACTTCAAATGAATGTAAATGCGACACTTCCTTGCTAGGAAATAGCGTCTGCAGATGTCTAGGTATCGTAGCAATAGTGTTGTAATGCTTCTTAAAACGAGATATTGCATCTCATATATATGTTTCATGATAAGATATAATATTCATTGCGAAGTGTTATGTATTCCTCGTCTACTCTTCAAATGAATGTAAATGCGACACTTCCTTGCTAGGAAATAGCGTCTGCAGATGTCTAGGTATCGTAGCGATAGAGTTCTAGAGCTCCTTAAAAGGCGATATCGCATCTCATTTCTATGTTTCATGGTAAGTTATAATATGATTTGCGAAGTGTTATGTATTCCTCGTCTACACTTCAAATGAATGTAAATGCGACACTTCCTTGCAAGGAAATAGCGTTTGCAGATGTCTACCTATCGTAGCAATAGTGTTCTAATGCTTCTTAAAACGCGATATCGCATCTCATTTCCGTGTTTCATGGTAAGATATAATATGATTTGCGAAGTGTCATGTATTCCTTGTCTACACTTCAAATGAATGTGAATGCGACACTTCCTTGCAAGGAAATAGCGTCTACAGATGTCTACGTATCGCAGCAATAGAGTTCTTATGATTCTTAAAACGCGATATTGCATCTTATTTCTATGTTTCATGGTAAGATATAATATGATTTGCGAAGTGTCATGTATTCCTCGTCTACACTTCAAATGAATGTAAATGCGACACTTCCTTGCTAGGATATAGCGTCTGAAGATGTCTAGGTATCGTAGCAATAGAGTTCTAATGCTTCTTAAAACGAGATATTGCATCTCATAACTATGTTTCATGATAAGATATAATATTCATTGCGAAGTGTTATGCATTCCTCGTCTACGATTCAAATGAATGTAAATGCGACACTTCCTTGCAAGGAAATAGCGTTTGCAGTTGTCTACGTATCGTAGCAATAGAGTTCTTATGATTCTTAAAACGCGATATCGCATCTCATTTCTATCTTTCATGGTAAGATATAATATGATTTGCGAAGTGTTATGTGTTCCTCGTCTACACTTCAAATGAATGTGAATGCGGCACTTCCTCGCTAGGAAATAACGGTTGCAGATGTCTACGTATCGTAGCAATAGAGTTCAGATGATTCTTAAAACGCGATATCGCATCTCATTTCTATGTTTCATGGTAAGATATAACATGATTTGCGAAGTGTTATGTATTCCTCGTCTACACTTCAAATGAATGTGAATGCGATACTTCCTCGCTAGGAAATAGCGTTTGCAGATGTCTACGTATCGTAGCAATAGCTTTCTAATGCTTCTTAAAACGCGATATCGCATCTCATTTCTATGTTTCATGGTAAGATATAATATGATTTGCGAAGTGTCATGTATTCCTCGTCTACACTTCAAATGAATTGAAATGCGACACTTCCTTGCAAGGAAATAGCGTCTGCAGATGTCTACGTATCGTAGCAATAGAGTTCTTATGATCCTTAAAACGCGATATTGCATATCATTTCTATGTTTCATGGTAAAATATAATATGATTTGCGAAGTGTTATGCATTCCGCGTCTACGATTCAAATGAATGTAAATGCGACACTTCCTTGCAAGGAAATAGCGTTTGCAGATGTCTACGTATCGTAGCAATAGAGTTCTTATGATTCTTAAAACGCGATATTGCATCTTATTTCTATGTTTCATGGTAAGATATAATATGATTTGCGAAGTGTCATGTATTCCTCGTCTACACTTCAAATGAATGTAAATGCGACACTTCCTTGCTAGGAAATAGCGTCTGCAGATGTCTAGGTATCGTAGCAATAGAGTTGTAATGCTTCTTAAAACGAGATATTGCATCTCATATATATGTTTCATGATAAGATATAATATTCATTGCGAAGTGTTATGCATTCCTCGTCTACGATTCAAATGAATGTAAATGCGACACTTCCTTGCAAGGAAATAGCGTTTACAGTTGTCTACGTATCGTAGCAATAGAGTTCTTATGATTCTTAAAACGCGATATCGCATCTCATTTCTATCTTTCATGGCAAGATATAATATGATTTGCGAAGTGTTATGTATTCCTCGTCTACACTTCAAATGAATGTGAATGCGACACTTCCTTGCTAGGAAATAGCGTCTCCAGATGTCTACGTATCGTAGCAATAGAGTTCTTATGATTTTTAAAACGCGATACCGCATCTCATTTCTATCTTTCATGGTAAGATATAATATGATTTGCGAAGTGTTATGTATTCCTCGTCTACACTTCAAATGAATGTGAATGCGACACTTCCTTGCTAGGAAATAGCGTCTGCAGATGTCTAGGTATCGTAGCAATAGAGTTGTAATGCTTCTTAAAACGAGATATTGCATCTCATATATATGTTTCATGATAAGATATAATATTCATTGCGAAGTGTTATGCATTCCTCGTCTACGATTCAAATGAATGTAAATGCGACACTTCCTTGCAAGGAAATAGCGTTTACAGTTGTCTACGTATCGTAGCAATAGAGTTCTTATGATTCTTAAAACGCGATATCGCATCTCATTTCTATCTTTCATGGCAAGATATAATATGATTTGCGAAGTGTTATGTATTCCTCGTCTACTCTTCAAATGAATGTAAATGCGACACTTCCTTGCTAGGAAATAGCGTCTGCAGATGTCTAGGTATCGTAGCGATAGAGTTCTAGAGCTCCTTAAAACGCGATATCGCATCTCATTTCTATGTTTCATGGTAAGTTATAATATGATTTGCGAAGTGTTATGTATTCCTCGTCTACACTTCAAATGAATGTAAATGCGACACTTCCTTGCAAGGAAATAGCGTTTGCAGATGTCTACCTATCGTAGCAATAGAGTTCTAATGCTTCTTAAAACGCGATATCGCATCTCATTTCCGTGTTTCATGGTAAGATATAATATGATTTGCGAAGTGTCATGTATTCCTTGTCTACACTTCAAATGAATGTAAATGCGACACTTCCTTGCAAGGAAATAGCGTCTACAGATGTCTACGTATCGTAGCAATAGAGTTCTTATGATTCTTAAAACGCGATATTGCATCTTATTTCTATGTTTCATGGTAAGATATAATATGATTTGCGAAGTGTCATGTATTCCTCGTCTACACTTCAAATGAATGTAAATGCGACACTTCCTTGCTAGGATATAGCGTCTGAAGATGTCTAGGTATCGTAGCAATAGAGTTCTAATGCTTCTTAAAACGAGATATTGCATCTCATATCTATGTTTCATGATAAGATATAATATTCATTGCGAAGTGTTATGCATTCCTCGTCTACGATTCAAATGAATGTAAATGCGACACTTCCTTGCAAGGAAATAGCGTTTGCAGTTGTCTACGTATCGTAGCAATAGAGTTCTTATGATTCTTAAAACGCGATATCGCATCTCATTTCTATCTTTCATGGTAAGATATAATATGATTTGCGAAGTGTTATGTATTCCTCGTCTACACTTCAAATGAATGTGAATGCGACACTTCCTCGCTAGGAAATAACGGTTGCAGATGTCTACGTATCGTAGCAATAGAGTTCAGATGATTCTTAAAACGCGATATCGCATCTCATTTCTATGTTTCATGGTAAGATATAATATGATTTGCGAAGTGTTATGTATTCCTCGTCTACACTTCAAATGAATGTAAATTGCGACACTTCTTTGCAAGGAAATAGCGTTTGCAGGTGTCTACGTATCGAAGCAATAGAGTTCAAATACTTCTTAAAACGAGATATTGCATCTCATATCTATGTTTCATGATAAGATATAATATTCATTGCGAAGTGTTATGCATTCCTCGTCTACGATTCAGACGAATGTAAATGCGACACTTCCTTGCTAGGAAATAGCGTCCGCAGATGCCTAGGTATCGTAGCAACAGAGTTCTAATGCTTCTTAAAACGAGATATTGCATCTCATATCTATGTTTCATGATAAGATATAATATTCATTGCGAAGTGTTATGCATTCCTCGTCTACGATTCAAATGAAAGTAAATGCGACACTTCCTTGCAAGGAAATAGCCTTTGCAGATGTCTACGTATCGTAGCAATAGTGTTCATATGATTCTTAAAACGCGATATCGCAACTCATTTCTATGCTTCATGGTAAAATATAACATGATTTGGGAAGTGTTATGTATTCCTCGTCTACACTTCAAATGAATGTGAATGCGATACTTCCTCGCTAGGAAATAGCGTTTGCAGATGTCTACGTACCGTAGCAATAGATTTCTAATGCTTCTTAAAACGCGATATCGCATCTCATTTCTATGTTTCACTGTAAGATATAATATGATTTGCGAAGAGTCATGTATTCCTCGTCTACACTTCAAATGAATGTAAATGCGACACTTCCTTGCAAGGAAATAGCGTCTGCAGATGTCTAGGTATCGTAGCAATAGTGCTCTAATGCTTCTTAAGATGCGATGTCGCATCTCATTTCTATGTTTCATGGTAAGATATAATATGATTTGCGAAGTGTTATGTATTCCTCGTCTACACTTCAAATGAATGTGAATGCGACACTTCCTTGCTAGGAAATAGCGTTTGCAGATGTCTACCTATCGTAGCAGTAGAGTTCTTATGATTCTTAAAACGCGATATCGCATCTCATTTCTATGTTTCATGGTAAGATATAATATGATTTGCGAAGTGTCATGTATTCCTTGTCTACACTTCAAATGAATGTAAATGCGACACTTCCTTGCAAGGAAATAGCGTCTACAGATGTCTACGTATCGTAGCAATAGAGTTCTTATGATTCTTAAAACGCGATATTGCATCTTATTTCTATGTTTCATGGTAAGATATAATATGATTTGCGAAGTGTCGTGTATTCCTCGTCTACACTTCAAATGAATGTAAATGCGACACTTCCTTGCTAGGATATAGCGTCTGAAGATGTCTAGGTATCGTAGCAATAGAGTTCTAATGCTTCTTAAAACGAGATATTGCATCTCATATCTATGTTTCATGATAAGATATAATATTCATTGCGAAGTGTTATGCATTCCTCGTCTACGATTCAAATGAATGTAAATGCGACACTTCCTTGCAAGGAAATAGCGTTTGCAGTTGTCTACGTATCGTAGCAATAGAGTTCTTATGATTCTTAAAACGCGATATCGCATCTCATTTCTATCTTTCATGGTAAGATATAATATGATTTGCGAAGTGTTATGTATTCCTCGTCTACACTTCAAATGAATGTGAATGCGACACTTCCTTGGTAGGAAATAGCGTCTACAGATGTCTACGTATCGTAGCAATAGAGTTCTTATGATTCTTAAAACGCGATATCGCATCTCATTTCTATGTTTCATGGTAAGATATAATATGATTTGCGAAGTGTTATGTATTCCTCGTCTACACTTCAAATGAATGTAAATTGCGACACTTCTTTGCAAGGAAATAGCGTTTGCAGGTGTCTACGTATCGAAGCAATAGAGTTCAAATACTTCTTAAAACGAGATATTGCATCTCATATCTATGTTTCATGATAAGATATAATATTCATTGCGAAGTGTTATGCATTCCTCGTCTACGATTCAGACGAATGTAAATGCGACACTTCCTTGCTAGGAAATAGCGTCCGCAGATGCCTAGGTATCGTAGCAACAGAGTTCTAATGCTTCTTAAAACGAGATATTGCATCTCATATCTATGTTTCATGATAAGATATAATATTCATTGCGAAGTGTTATGCATTCCTCGTCTACGATTCAAATGAAAGTAAATGCGACACTTCCTTGCAAGGAAATAGCGTTTGCAGATGTCTACGTATCGTAGCAATAGTGTTCATATGATTCTTAAAACGCGATATCGCAACTCATTTCTATGTTTCATGGTAAAATATAACATGATTTGGGAAGTGTTATGTATTCCTCGTCTACACTTCAAATGAATGTGAATGCGATACTTCCTCGCTAGGAAATAGCGTTTGCAGATGTCTACGTATCGTAGCAATAGATTTCTAATGCTTCTTAAAACGCGATATCGCATCTCATTTCTATGTTTCACTGTAAGATATAATATGATTTGCGAAGAGTCATGTATTCCTCGTCTACACTTCAAATGAATGTAAATGCGACACTTCCTTGCAAGGAAATAGCGTCTGCAGATGTCTAGGTATCGTAGCAATAGTGCTCTAATGCTTCTTAAGATGCGATGTCGCATCTCATTTCTATGTTTCATGGTAAGATATAATATGATTTGCGAAGTGTCATGTATTCCTCGTCTACACTTCAAATGAATGTAAATGCGACACTTCCTAGCAAGGAAGTAGCGATTGTAGATGTCTACGCATCGTAGCAATAGTTCTTATGATTCTTAAAACGCGATATCGCATCTCATTTCTATGTTTCATGGTAAGATATAATATGATTTGCGAAGTGTCACGTATTCCTCGTCTACACTTCAAATGAATGTGAATGCGACACTTCCTCGCTAGGAAATAGCGTTTGCAGATGTCTACCTATCGTAGCAATAGAGTTCGAATGCTTCTTAAAACGCGATATCGCATCTCATTTCTGTGTTTCATGGTAAGATATAATATGATTTGCGAAGTGTTATGTATTCCTCGTCTACACTTCAACTGAATGTAAATGCGACACTTCCTTGCTAGGAAATAGCGTCTGCAGATGTATAGGTATCGTAGCAATAGAGTTCTAATGCATCTTAAAACGCGATATCGCATCTCATTTCTATGTTTCATGGTAAGATATAATATGATTTGCGAAGTGTCATGTATTCCTCGTCTACACTTCAAATGAATGTAAATGCGACACTCCCATGCTAGGAAATACCGTCTGCAGATGACTAGGTATCGTAGCAATAGTGTTCTAATGCTTCTTAAAACGCGATATCGCATCTCATTTCTATGTTTCATGCTAAGATATTATATGATTTGCGAAGTGTTATGTATTCCTCGTCTACACTTCAAATGAATGTAAATGCGACACTTCCATGCTAGGTAATACCGTCTGCAGATGACTAGGTATCGTAGCAATAGTGTTCTAATGCTTCCTAAAACGCGATATCGCATCTCATTTCTATGTTTCATTGTAAGATATAATATGATTTGCGAAGTGCTATGTATTCCTCGTCTACACTTCAAATGAATGTAAATGCGACATTTCCTTGCAAGGAAATAGCGTTTGCTGATGTCTACGTATCGAAGCAGTAGAGTTCAAATGCTTCTTAAAACGAGATATTGCATCTCATATCTATGTTTCATGATAAGATATAATATTCATTGCGAAGTGTTATGCATTCCTCGTCTACGATTCAAATGAATGTAAATGCGACACTTCCTTGCAAGGAAATAGCGTTTGCAGATGTCTAAGTATCGTAGCAATAGAGTTCTTATGATTCTTAAAACGAGATATTGCATCTCATATCTATGTTTCATGATAAGATATAATATTCATTGCGAAGTGTTATGCATTCCTCGTCTACGATTCAAATGAAAGTAAATGCGACACTTCCTTGCAAGGAAATAGCGTTTGCAGATGTCTACGTATCGTAGCTATAGAGTTCATCTGATTCTTAAAACGCGATATCGCATCTCATTTCTATGTTTCATGGTAAGATATAACATGATATGCGAAGTGTTATGTATTCCTCGTCTACACTTCAAATGAATGCGAATGCGATACTTCCTCGCTACGAAATAGCGTTTGCAGATGTCTACGTATCGTAGCAATAGCTTTATAATGCTTCTTAAAACGCGAGATCGCATCTCATTTCTATGTTTCATGGTAAGATATAATATGATTTGCGAAGTGTCATGTATTCCTCGTCTACACTTCAAGTGAATGTGACTGCGATATTTCCTCCCTAGGAAATAGCGTTTGCAGATGTCTACGTATCGTAGCAATAGCTTTCTAATGCTTCTTAAAACGCGATATCGCATCTCATTTCTATGTTTCATGGTAAGATGTAATATGATTTGCGAAGTGTTATGTATTCCTCCTCTACACTTCAAATGAATGTAAGTGCGACGCTTCCTTGCAAGGAAATAGCGTTTGCAAATGTCTACCTATCGTAACAATAGGGTTCTAATGCTTCTTAAAACGCGATATCGCATCTCATTTCTATGTTTCATGGTGAGATATAATATGATTTGCGAAGTGTTATGTATTCCTCGTCTACACTTCAAATGAATGTAAATGCGACACTTCCTTGCAAGGAAATAGCGTTCGCTGATGTCCACCTATCGTAGCAATAGAGTTCTAATGCTTCATAAAACGCGATATCGCATCTCATTTCTATGTTTCATGGTAAGATATAATATGATTTGCGAAGTGTTATGTATTCCTCGTCTACACTTCAAATGAATGTAAATTGCGACACTTCCTTGCAAGGAAATAGCGTTTGCAGATATCTACGTATCGTAGCAATAGATTTCTAATGCTTCTTAAAACGCGATATCGCATCTCATTTCTATGTTTCATGGTAAGATATAATATGATTTGCGAAGTGTCATGTATTCCTCGTCTACACTTCAAATGAATGTAAATGGGACACTTCCTTGCAAGGAAATAGCGTCTGCAGATGTCTAGGTATCGTAGCAATAGAGTTCTAATGCTTCTTATAACGCGATATCGCATCTCATTTCTGTGTTTCATGGTAAGATATAATATTATTTGCGAAATGTTATGTACTCTTCGTCTACGCTTCTCATGAATGTAAATGCGACACTTCCTTGCAAGGAAATAGCGTTTGCAGATGTTTACGTATCGAAGAAATAGAGTTCAAATGCTTCTTAAAACGAGATGTTGCATCTCATATCTATGTTTCATGATAAGATATAATATTCAATGCGAAGTGTTATGTATTCCTCGTCCACACTTCAAATGAATGTAAATACGACACTTCCTTGCAAGGAAATAGCGTTTGCAGATGTCTACATATCGTAGCAATAGAGTTCTGATGCTTCTTAAAACGCGATATCGCAACTCATTTCTATGTTTCATGGTAAGATATAATATCATTTGCGAAGTGTTATGTACTCCTCGTCTACGCTTCACATGAATGTAAATGCGACACTTCCTTGCAAGGAAATAGCGTTTGCAGATGTCTACGTATCGAAGAAATAGATTTCAAATGCTTCGTAAAACGAGATATTGCATCTCATATATATGTTTCATGATAAGATATAATATTCATTGCGAAGTGTTATGCATTCCTCGTCTACGATTCAAATGAAAGTAAATGCGATACTTCCTTGCAAGGAAATAGCGTTTGCAGATGTCTACGTATCGTAGCAATTGAGTTCATATGATTCTTAAAACGCGATATCGCATCTCATTTCTATGTTTCATGGTAAGATATAATATGATTTGCGAAGTGTCATGTATTCCTCGTCTACACTTCAAGTGAATGTGAAGGCGACACTTCCTCGCTAGGAAATAGCGTTTGCAGATGTCTACGTATCGTAGCAATAGAGTTCATATGATACTTAAAACCTCGATGTCGCATCTCATTTCTATGTTTCATGGTAAGATATAACATGATTTGCGAAGTGTTATGTATTCCTCGTCTACACTTCAAATGAAAGTGAATGCGATACTTCCTCGCTAGGAAATAGCGTTTGCAGATGTCTACGTATCGTATCAATAGCTTTCTAATGCTTCTTAAAACGCGATATCGCATCTCATTTCTGTGTTTCATGGTAAGATATAATATGATTTGCGAAGTGTTATGTATTCCTCGTCTACACTTCAAATGAATGTAAATGCGACACTTCCTTGCAAGGAAATAGCGTTTGCTGATGTCTACGTATCGAAGCAATAGAGTTCAAATGCTTCTTAAAACGAGATATTGCATCTCATATCTATGTTTGATGATAAGATATAATATTCATTGCGAAGTGTTATGCATTCCTCGTCTACGATTCAAATGAAAGTAAATGCGACACTTCCTTGCAAGGAAATAGCGTTTGCAGATGTCTACGTATCGAAGCTATAGATTTCATCTGATTCTTAAAACGCGATATCGCATCTCATTTCTATGTTTCATGGTAAGATATAACATGATATGCGAAGTGTTATGTATTCCTCGTCTACACTTCAAATGAATGCGAATGCGATACTTCCTCGCTAGGAAATAGCGTTTGCAGATGTCTACGTATCGTAGCAGTAGCTTTCTAATGCTTCTTAAAACGCGATATCGCATCTCATTTCTATGTTTCATGGTAAGATGTAATATGATTTGCGAAATGTTATGTATTCCTCCTCTACACTTCAAATGAATGTAAGTGCGACACTTCCTTGCAAGGAAATAGCGTTTGCTGATGTCTACGTATCGAAGACATAGAGTTCAAATGCTTCTTAAAAAGAGATATTGCATCTCATATCTATGTTTCATGATAAGATATAATATTCATTGCGAAGTGTTATACATTCCTCGTCTACGATTCAAATGAAAGTAAATGCGACACTTCCTTGTTAGGAAATAGCGTCTGCAGATGTCTAGGTATCGTAGCAATAGAGTTCTAATGCTTCCTAAAACGCGATATCGCATCTCATTTCTACGTTTCATGGTAAGATGTAATATGATTTGCGATGTGTTATGTATTCGTCGTCTACATTTCAAATGAATGTAAATGTGACACTTCCTTTCAAGGAAATAGCGTTTGCAGATTTCTACGTATCGGAGCAATAGAGTTCTAATGCTTCTTAAAACGCGATATCGCATCTCATTTCTATGTTTCATGGTAAGATATAATATGATTTGCGAAGTGTCATGTATGCCCCGTCTACACTTCAAACGAATGTAAATGCGAGACTTCCTTGCTAGGAAATAGCGCCTGCAGATGTCTAGGTATCGTAGCAATAGTTTTCTAATACTTCTTAAAACGCGATATCGCATCTCATTTCTATGTTTCGTGGTAAGATATAATATGATTTGCGAAGTCTTATGTATTCCTCGTCTACACTTCAAATGAATGTAAATGCGACACTTCCTTGGTAGGAAATAGCGTCTGCAGATGTCTAGGTATCGTAGCAATAGAGTTCTAATGCTTCTTAAAACGCGACATCGCATCTCATTTCTATGTTTCATGGTAAGATATAACATGATTTGCGAAGTGTTATGTATTGCTCGTCTACACTTCAAATGAATGTAAATGCGACACTTCCTTGCTAGGAAATAGCGTCTGCAGATGTCTAGGTATCGTAGCAATAGAGTTCTAATGCTTCTCAAAACGCAATATCGCACCTCATTTCTATGTTTCATGGTAAGATATAACATGATTTGCGAAGTGTTATGTATTCCTCGTCTACACTTCAAATGAATGTGAATGCGATACTTCCTCGCTAGGAAATAGCGTTTGCAGATGTCTACGTATCGTTGCAATAGCTTTCTGATGCTTCTTAAAACGCGATATCGCATCTCATTTCTGTGTTGCATAGTAAGATATAATATGATTTGCGAAGTGTCATGTATTCCTCGTCTACACTTCAAATGAATGTAAATGCGACACTTCCTTGCTAGGAATTAGCGTCTGCAGAATTCTAGGTATCGTAGCAATAGAGTTCAAATGCTTCTTAAAACGAGATATTGCATCTCATATCTATGTTTCATGGTAAGATATAATATGATTTGCGAAGTGTTATGTATTCCCCGTCTATACTTCAAATGAATGTAAATGCGACACTTCCTTGATAGGAAATAGCGTCTGCAGATGTCTAGGTATCGTAGCGATAGAGTTCTAATGCTTCTCAAAACGCAATATCGCATCTCATTTCTATGTTTCATGGTAAGATATAACATGATTTGCGAAGTGTTATGTATTCCTCGTCTACACTTCAAATGAATGTGAATGCGATACTTCCTCGCTAGGAAATAGCGTTTGCAGATGTCTACGTATCGTAGCAGTAGCTTTCTAATGCTTCTTAAAACGCGATATCGCATCTCATTTCTATGTTTCATGGTAAGATGTAATATGATTTGCGAAATGTTATGTATTCCTCCTCTACACTTCAAATGAATGTAAGTGCGACACTTCCTTGCAAGGAAATAGCGTTTGCTGATGTCTACGTATCGAAGACATAGAGTTCAAATGCTTCTTAAAAAGAGATATTGCATCTCATATCTATTTTTCATGATAAGATATAATATTCATTGCGAAGTGTTATACATTCCTCGTCTACGATTCAAATGAAAGTAAATGCGACACTTCCTTGTTAGGAAATAGCGTCTGCAGATGTCTAGGTATCGCAGCAATAGAGTTCTAATGCTTCCTAAAACGCGATATCGCATCTCATTTCTACGTTTCATGGTAAGATGTAATATGATTTGCGAAGTGTTATGTATTCGTCGTCTACACTTCAAATGAATGTAAATGTGACACTTCCTTGCAAGGAAATAGCGTTTGCAGATTTCTACGTATCGGAGCAATAGAGTTCTAATGCTTCTTAAAACGCGATATCGCATCTCACTTCTATGTTTCATGGTAAGATATAATATGATTTGCGAAGTGTCATGTATGCCTCGTCTACACTTCAAACGAATGTAAATGCGAGACTTCCTTGCTAGGAAATAGCGCCTGCAGATGTCTAGGTATCGTAGCAATAGTTTTCTAATACTTCTTAAAACGCGATATCGCATCTCATTTCTATGTTTCGTGGTAAGATATAATATGATTTGCGAAGTCTTATGTATTCCTCGTCTACACTTCAAATGAATGTAAATGCGACACTTCCTTGCTAGGAAATAGCGTCTGCAGATGTCTAGGTATCGTAGCAATAGAGTTCTAATGCTTCTCAAAACGCAATATCGCACCTCATTTCTATGTTTCATGGTAAGATATAACATGATTTGCGAAGTGTTATGTATTCCTCGTCTACACTTCAAATGAATGTGAATGCGATACTTCCTCGCTAGGAAATAGCGTTTGCAGATGTCTACGTATCGTTGCAATAGCTTTCTGATGCTTCTTAAAACGCGATATCGCATCTCATTTCTGTGTTTCATAGTAAGATATAATATGATTTGCGAAGTGTCATGTATTCCTCGTCTACACTTCAAATGAATGTAAATGCGACACTTCCTTGCTAGGAATTAGCGTCTGCAGAATTCTAGGTATCGTAGCAATAGAGTTCAAACGCTTCTTAAAACGAGATATTGCATCTCATATCTATGTTTCATGGTAAGATATAATATGATTTGCGAAGTGTTATGTATTCCTCGTCTACACTTCAAATGAATGTGAATGCGATACTTCCTCGCTAGGAAATAGCGTTTGCAGATGTCTACGTATCGTTGCAATAGCTTTCTGATGCTTCTTAAAACGCGATATCGCATCTCATTTCTATGTTTCATGGTACGATATAATATGATTTGCGAAGTTTCATGTATTCCTCGTCTACACTTCAAATGAATGTGACTGCGATATTTCCTCGCTAGGAAATAGTGTTTGCAGATGTCTACGTATCGTAGCAGTAGCTTTCTAATGCTTCTTAAAACGCGATATCGCATCTCATTTCTATGTTTCATGGTAAGATGTAATATGATTTGCGAAGTGTTATGTATTCCTCCTCTACACTTCAAATGATTGTAAGTGCGACACTTCCTTGCAAGGAAATAGCGTTTGCTGATGTCTACGTATCGAAGACATAGAGTTCAAATGCTTCTTAAAAAGAGATATTGCATCTCATATCTATGTTTCATGATAAGATATTATATTCATTGCGAAGTGTTATACATTCCTCGTCTACGATACAAATGAAAGTAAATGCGACACTTCCTTGTTAGGATATAGCGTCTGCAGATGTCTAGGTATCGTAGCAATAGAGTTCTAATGCTTCCTAAAACGCGATATCGCATCTCATTTCTACGTTTCATGGTAAGATGTAATATGATTTGCGAAGTGTTATGTATTCGTCGTCTACACTTCAAATGAATGTAAATGTGACACTTCCTTGCAAGGAAATAGCGTTTGCAGATTTCTACGTATCGGAGCAATAGAGTTCTAATGCTTCTTAAAACGCGATATCGCATCTCATTTCTATGTTTCATGGTAAGATATAATATTCATTGCGAAGTGTTATGCGTTCCTCATCTATGATTCAAATGAATGTAAATGCGACACTTCCTTGCTAGGAAATAGCGTCTGCAGATGTCTAGGTATCGTAGCGATAGAGTTCTAATGCTTCTCAAAACGCAATATCGCATCTCATTTCTATGTTTCATGGTAAGATATAACATGATTTGCGAAGTGTCATGTATTCCTCGTCTACACTTCAAATGAATGTGACTGCCATATTTCCTCGCTAGGAAATAGCGTTTGCAGATGTCTACGTATCGTAGCAGTAGCTTTCTAATGCTTCTTAAAACGCGATATCGTATCTCATTTCTATGTTTCATGGTAAGATGTAATATGATTTGCGAAGTGTCATGTATTCCTCGTCTACACCTCAAACGAATGTAAATGCGAGACTTCCTTGCTAGGAAATAGCGCCTGCAGATGTCTAGGTATCGTAGCAATTGTGTTCTAATGCTTCTTAAGACGCGATGTCGCATCTCATTTCTATGTTTCATGGTAAGATATAATATGATTTGCGAAGTGTCATGTATTCCTCGTCTACACTTCAAATGAATGTAAATGCGACACTTCCTTGCTAGGAAATATCGTCTGCAGATGTCTAGGTATCGTAGCAATAGAGTTCTAATGCTTCTTAAAACGCGATATCGCATCTCATTTCTGTGTTTCATAGTAAGATATAATATGATTTGCGAAGTGTCATGTATTCCTCGTCTACACTTCAAATGAATGTAAATGCGACACTTCCTTGCTAGGAATTAGCGTCTGCAGAATTCTAGGTATCGTAGCAATAGGGTTCAAATGCTTCTTAAAACGAGATATTGCATCTCATATCTATGTTTCATGATAAGATATAATATTCATTGCGAAGTGTTATGCGTTCCTCATCTATGATTCAAATGAATGTAAATGCGACACTTCCATGCTAGGAAATAGCGTCTGCAGATGTCTAGGTATCGTTGCAATAGCTTTCTAATGCTTCTCAAAACGCAATATCGCATCTCATTTCTATGTTTCATGGTAAGATATAACATGATTTGCGAAGTGTCATGTATTCCTCGTCTACACTTCAAATGAATGTGAATGCGATACTTCCTCGCTAGGAAATAGCGTTTGCAGATGTCTACGTATCGTTGCAATAGCTTTCTAATGCTTCTTAAAACGCGATATCGCATCTCATTTCTATGTTTCATGGTACGATATAATATGATTTGCGATGTTTCATGTATTCCTCGTCTACACTTCAAATGAATGTGACTGCGATATTTCCTCGCCAGGAAATAGCGTTTGCAGATGTCTACGTATCGTAGCAGTAGCTTTCTAATGCTTCTTAAAATGCGATATCGTATCTCATTTCTATGTTTCATGGTAAGATGTAATATGATTTGCGAAGTGTTATGTATTCCTCCTCTACACTTCAAATGAATGTAAGTGCGACACTTCCTTGCAAGGAAATAGCGTTTGCTGATGTCTACGTATCGAAGACATAGAGTTCAAATGCTTCTTAAAACGAGATATTGCATCTGATATCTATGTTTCATGATAAGATATAATATTCATTGCGAAGTGTTATACATTCCTCGTCTACGATTCAAATGAATGTAAATGCGAAACTTCCTTGCAAAGAAATAGCGTTTGCAGATGTCAATGTATCGTAGCAATAGATTTCTAATGCTTCTTAAAACGCGATATCGCATCTCATTTCTATGTTTCATGGTAAGATTTAATATGATTTGCGAAGTGTTATGTATTCCTCGTCTACACTTCAAATGAATGTAAATGCGTCACTTCCATGCTAGGAAATAGCGTCTGCTTATGTCTAGGTATCGTAGCGATAGAGTTCTAATGCTTCTCAAAACGCAATATCGCATCTCATTTCTATGTTTCATGGTAAGATATAACATGATTTGCGAAGTGTTATGTATTCCTCGTCTACACTTCAAATGAATGTGAATGCGATACTTCCTCGCTAGGAAATAGCGTTTGCAGATGTCTACCTATCGTTGCAATAGCTTTCTGATGCTTCTTAAAACGCGATATCGCATCTCATTTCTATGTTTCATAGTAAGATATAATATGATTTGCGAAGTGTCATGTATTCCTCGTCTACACTGCAAATGAATGTAAATGCGACACTTCGTTGCTAGGAATTAGCGTCTGCAGAATTCTAGGTAACGTAGCAATAGAGTTCAAATGCTTCTTAAAACGAGATATTGCATCTCATATCTATGTTTCATGATAAGATATAATATTCATTGCGAAGTGTTATGCGTTCCTCATCTATGATTCTAATGAATGTAAATGCGACACTTCCTTGCTAGGAAATAGCGTCTGCAGATGTCTAGGTATCGTTGCAATAGCTTTCTAATGCTTCTTAAAACGCGATATCGCATCTCATTTCTATGTTTCATGGTACGATATAATATGATTTGCGAAGTGTCATGTATTCCTCGTCTACACTTCAAATGAATGTGACTGCGATATTTCCTCGCTAGGAAATAGCGTTTGCAGGTGTCTACCTATTATAGCAATAGAATTCTAATTCATCTTAAAACGCGATATCGCATCACATTTCTATGTTTCATGGTAAGATATAACACGATTTGCGAAGTGTTATGTATTCCTCGCCTACACTTCAAATGAATGTAAATGCGTCACTTCCATGCTAGGAAATAGCGTCTGCTTATGTCTAGGTATCGTAGCGATAGAGTTCTAATGCTTCTCAAAACGCAATATCGCATCTCATTTCTATGTTTCATGGTAAGATATAACATGATTTGCGAAGTGTTATGTATTCCTCGTCTACACTTCAAATGAATGTGAATGCGATACTTGCTCGCTAGGAAATAGCGTTTGCAGATGTCTACCTATCGTTGCAATAGCTTTCTGATGCTTCTTAAAACGCGATATCGCATCTCATTTCTATGTTTCATAGTAAGATATAATATGATTTGCGAAGTGTCATGTATTCCTCCTCTACACTTCAAATGAATGTAAGTGCGACACTTCCTTGCAAGGAAATAGCGTTTGCTGATGTCTACGTATCGAAGAAACAGAGTTCTAATGCTTCTTAAAACGCGATATCGAATCTCATTTCTATGTTTCATGGTAAGATATAATATGATTTGCGAAGTGCCATGTATTCCTAGTCTACACTTCAAATGAATGTAAATGCGACACTTCCTTGCAAGGAAATAGCGTTTGCAGATGTCTACGTATCGAAGCAATAGATTTCAAATGCTTCTTCAAACGAGATATTGCATCTCATATCTATGTTTCATGATAAGATATAATATTCATTGCGAAGTGTTATGCATTCCTCGTCTACGATTCAAATGAATGTAAATGCGACACTTCCTTGCAAGGAAATAGCGTTTGCAGATGTCTACGTATCGGAGCAGTAGAGTTCTAATGCTTCCTAAAACGCGATATCGCACCTCATTTCTATGTTTCATGGTAAGATATAATATGATTTGCGAAGCGTCATGCATTCCTCGTCTACACTTCAAATGAATGTAAATGCGATACTTCCTTGCTAGGATATAGCGTCTGCAGATGTCTAGGTATCGTAGCAATAGAGTTCTTATGAATCTTAAAACGCGATATCGCATCTCATTTCTATGTTTCATGGTAAGATATAATATGATTTGCGAAGTCTTATGTATTCCTCGTCTACACTTCAAATGAATGTAAATGCGACACTTCCTTGGTAGGAAATTGCGTCTGCAGATGTCTAGGTATCGTAGCAATAGAGTTCTAATGCTTCCTAAACGCGATATCGCATCTCATTTCTATGTTTCATGGTAAGATATAATATGATTTGCGAAGTGTTATGTATTTCTCGTCTACACTTCAATTGAACGTAAATGCGACACTTCCTTGCAAGGAAATAGCGTTTGCAGGTGTCTACCTATCGTAGCAATAGAATTCTAATGCATATTAAAACGCGATATCGCATCACATTTCTATGTTTCATGGTAAGATGTAATATGATTTGCGAAGTGTTATGTATTCCTCCTCTACACTTCAAATGAATGTAAGTGCGACACTTCCTTGCAAGGAAATAGCGTTTGCTGATGTCCACGTATCGAAGAAACAGAGTTCTAATGCTTCTTAAAACGCGATATCGAATCTCATTTCTATGTTTCATGGTAAGATATAATATGATTTGCGAAGTGTCATGTATTCCTCGTCTACACTTCAAATGAATGTAAATGCGAGACTTCCTTGCTAGGAAATAGCGTCTGCAGATGTCTAGGTATCGTAGCAATAGTGTTCTAATGCTTCTTAAGACGCGATGTCGCATCTCATTTCTATGTTTCATGGTAAGATATAATATGATTTGCGAAGTGTCATGTATTCCTCGTCTACACTTCAAATGAATGTAAATGCGACACTTCCTTGCTAGGAAATAGCGACTGCAGATGTCTAGGTATCGTAGCAATAGGGTTCTAATGCTTCTTAAAACGCGATATCGCATCTCATTCCTGTGTTTCATAGTAAGATATAATATGATTCGCGAAGTGTCATGTATTCCTCGTTTACACTTCAAATGAATGTAAATGCGACACTTCCTTGCTAGGAAATAGCGTCTGCAGAATTCTAGGTATCGTAGCAATAGAGTTCAAATGCTTCTTGAAACGAGATATTGCATCTCGTATCTATGTTTCATGATAAGATATAATATTCATTGCGAAGTGTTAAGCGTTCCTCATCTATGATTCAAATGAATGTAAATGCGACACTTCCTTGCTAGGAAATAGCGTCTGCAGATGTCTAGGTATCGTAGCGATAGAGTTCTAATGCTTCCTAAAACGCGATATCGCATCTCATTTCTACGTTTCATGGTAAGATGTAATATGATTTGCGAAGTGTTATGTATTCGTCGTCTACACTTCAAATGAACGTAAATGTGACGCTTCCTTGCAAGGAAATAGCGTTTGCAGATGTCTACGTATCGGAGCAATAGAGTTCTAATGCTTCATAGAACGCGATATCGCATCTCATTTCTATGTTTCATGGTAAGATATAATATGATTTGCGAAGTGTCATGTATTCCTCGTCTACACTTCAAATGAATGTAAATGCGAGACTTCCTTGCTAGGAAATAGCGTCTGCAGATGTCTAGGTGTCGTAGAAATAGTGTTCTAATGCTTCTTAAGACGCGATATCGCATCTCATTTCTATGTTTCATGGCAAGATATAATATGATTTGCGAAGTGTTATGTATTCCTCGTCTACACTTCAAATGAATGTAAATGCGACACTTCCTTGCAAGGAAATAGCGTCTGCAAATGTCTACGTATCGTAGCAATAGAGTTCTTATGATTCTTAAAACGCGATATCGCATCTCATTTCTATGTTTCATGGTAAGATATAATATGATTTGCGAAGTGTTATGTATTCCTCGTCTACACTTCATATGAACGTTAATGCGACACTTCCTTGCAAGGAAAGTGCGCTTGCATATGTCTACGTATCGTAGCAATAGAGTTCTTATGATTCTTAAAACGCGATATCGCATCTCATTTCTATGTTTCATGGTAAGATATAATATGATTTGCGTAGTGTTATGTGCTCCTCGTCTACACTTCAAATGAATGTAAATGCGACACTCCCTTGAAAGGAAATAGCGTCTGGAGATGTCTAGGTATCGTAGCGATAGAGTTCTAATGCTTCTCAAAACGCAATATCGCATCTCATTTCTATGTTTCATGGTAAGATATAATATGATTTGCGAAGTGTGATGTATTCCTCGTCTACACTTCAAATGAATGTAAATGCAACACTTCCTTGCAAGGAAATAGCGTTTGCAGATGTCTGCCTATCGTAGCAGTAGAGTTCTTATGCTTCTTAAAACGCGATATCGCATCTCATTTCTATGTTTCATGGTAAGATATAATATTCATTGCGAAGTGTTATGCATTCCTCGTCTGCGATTGAAATGAACGTAAATGCGACACTTCCTTGCAAGGAAATAGCGTTTGCTGATGTCTACGTATCGTAACAATAGAGTTCCTATGACTCTTAAAACGCGATATCGCATCTCATTTCTATGTTTCATGGTAAGATATAATATGATTTGCGAAGTGTCATGTATTCCTCGTCAACACTTCAAATGAATGTAAATGCGACACTTCCTTGCTAGGAAATAGCGACTGCAGATGTCTAGGTATCGTAGCAATAGGGTTCTAATGCTTCTTAAAACACGATATCGCATCTCATTCCTGTGTTTCATAGTAAGATATAATATGATTCGCGAAGTGTCATGTATTCCTCGTTTACACTTCAAATGAATGTAAATGCGACACTTCCTTGCAAGGAAATAGCGTTTGCAGATGTCTACGTATCGAAGCAATAGATTTCAAATGCTTCTTCAAACGAGATATTGCGTCTCATATCTATGTTTCATGATAAGATATAATATTCATTGCGAAGTGTTATGCATTCCTCGTCTACGATTCAAATGAATGTAAATGCGACACTTCCTTGCAAGGAAATAGGTTTTGCAGATGTCTACGTATCGGAGAAGTAGAGTTCTAATGCTTCTTAAAACGCGATATCGCTCCTCATTTCTATGTTTCATGGTAAGATATAATATGATTTGCGAAGTCTTATGTATTCCTCGTCTACACTTCAAATGAATGTAAATGCGACACTTCCTTGGTAGGAAATTGCGTCTGCAGATGTCTAGGTATCGTAGCAATAGAGTTCTAATGCTTCTTAAAACGCGATATCGCATCTCATTTCTATGTTTCATGGTAAGATATAATATGATTTGCGAAGTGTTATGTATTCCTCGTCTACACTTCAAATGAATGTGAATGCGACACTTCCTCGCTAGGAAATAGCGTTTGCAGATGTCTACATATCGTAGCAATAGATTTCTAATCCTTCTTAAAACGCGATATCGCATCTCATTTCTATGTTTCATGGTAAGATATAATATGATTTGCGAAGTGTTATGTATTTCGCGTCTACACTTCAAATGAACGTAAATGCGAGACTTCCTTGCTAGGAAATAGCGTCTGCAGATGTCTAGGTATCGTAGCAAAAGAGTTCTAATGCTTCTTAAAACGCGATATCACATCTCATTTCTATGTTTCATGGTAAGATATAATATGATTTGCGAAGTGTTATGTATTCCTCGTCTACACTTCAAATGAATGTAAATGCGACTCTTCCTTGCTAGGAAATAGCGTCTGCAGATGTCTAGGTATCGTAGCTATAGAGTTCTAATGCTTCCTAAAACGCGATATCGCATCTCATTTCTACGTTTCATGGTAAGATGTAATATGATTTGCGAAGTGTTATGTATTCGTCGTCTACACTTCAAATGAATGTAAATGTGACACTCCCTTGCAAGGAAATAGCGTTTGCAGATGTCTACGTATCGGAGCAATAGAGTTCTAATGCTTCTTAAAACGCGATATCGCATCTCATTTCTATGTTTCATGGTAAGATATAATATGATTTGCGAAGTGTCATGTATTCCTCGTCTACACTTCAAATGAATGTAAATGCGAGACTTCCTTGCTAGGAAATAGCGTCTGCAGATGTCTAGGTATCGTAGCAAAAGAGTTCTAATGCTTCTTAAAACGCGATATCACATCTCATTTCTATGTTTCATGGTAAGATATAATATGATTTGCGAAGTGTTATGTATTCCTCGTCTACACTTCAAATGAATGTAAATGCGACTCTTCCTTGCTAGGAAATAGCGTCTGCAGATGTCTAGGTATCGTAGCTATAGAGTTCAAATGCTTCTTAAAACGAGATATAGCATCTCATATCTACGTTTCATGATAAGATATAATATTCATTGCGAAGTGTTATGCATTCCTCGTATACGATTCAAATGAATGTAAATGCGACACTTTCTTGCAAGGAAATAGCGTTTGCAGATGTCTACGTATCGTAGCAATAGAGTTCTTGTGATCCTTATAACGCGATATCGCATCTCATTTCTATGTTTCATGGTAAGATATAATATGATTTGCGAAGTGTTATGTATTCCTCGTCTACACTTCAAATGAATGTAAATGCGACACTTCCTTGCAAGGAAATAGCGTTTGCAGATGTCTACGTATCGAAGCAATAGAGTTCAAATGCTTCTTAAAACGAGATATTGCATCACATATATATGTTTCATGCTAAGATATATTATTCATTGCGAAGTGTTATGCATTCTACGTCTACGATTCAAATGAACGTAAATGCGACACTTCCTTGCTAGGAAATAGCGTCTGCAGTTGTCTAGGTATCGTAGCAATAGAGTTCTAATGCTTCTTAAAACGCGATATAGCATCTCATTTCTATGTTCAATGGTAGGATATTATATGATTTGCGAAGTGTTACGTATTCCTCGTCTACACTTCAAATGAATGTAAATGCGACACTTCCTTGTAAGGAAATAGAGTCTGCAGATGTCTACGTATCGTAGCAATAGATGTCTTATGATTCTTAAAACGCGATATCGCATCTCATTTCTATGTTTCATGTTAAGATATAATATGATTTGCGAAGTGTTATGTATTCCTCGTCTACACTTCATATGAATGTTAATGCGACACTTCCTTGCAAGGAAAGTTCGTTTGCAGATGTCTACGTATCGTAGCAATAGAGTTCTTATGATTCTTAAAACGCGATATCGCATCTCATTTCTATGTTTCATGGTAAGATATAATATGATTTGCGTAGAGTTATGTGCTCCTCGTCTACACTTCAATTGAATGTAAATGCGACACTCCCTTGAAAGGAAATAGCGTCTGCAGATGTCTAGGTATCGTAGCGATAGAGTTCTAATGCTCCTCAAAACGCAATATCGCATCTCATTTCTATGTTTCATGGTAAGATATAATATGATTTGCGAAGTGTGATGTATTCCTCGTCTACACTTCAAATGAATGTAAATGCGACACTTCCTTGCAAGGATATAGCGTTTGCAGATGTCTACCTATCGTAGCAGTAGAGTTCTAATGCTTCTTAAAACGCGATATCGCTTCTCATTTCTATGTTTCATGGTAAGATATAATATGATTTGCGAAGTGTTATGTATTCCTCGTCTACACTTCAAATGAATGTAAATGCGACACTTCCTTGGAAAGAAATAGCGTTTGCAGATGTCTACGTATCGTAGCAATAGATTTCTAATGCTTCTTAAAACGGGATATCGCATCTCATTTCTATGTTTCATGGTAAGATATAATATGATTTGCGAGGTGTCATGTATTCCTCGTCTACACTTCAAATGAATGTAAATGCGAAACTTCCTTGCAAGGAAATAGCGTTTGCAGATGTCTACCTATCGTAGCAGTTGAGTTCTAATGCTTCTTAAAACGCGATATCGCATCTCATTTCTATGTTTCATGGTAAGATATAATATGATTTGCGAAGTGTTATGTATTCCTCTTCTACACTTCAAATGGATGTGAATATGACACTTCCTCGGTAGGAAATAGCGTTTGCAGGTGTCTACCTATCGTAGCAATAGAATTCTAATGCATCTTAAAACGCGATATCGCATCTCATTTCTATGTTTCATGGTAAGATATAATATGATTTGCGAAGTGTCATGTATTCCTCGTCTACACTTCAAATGAATGTAAGTGCGACACTTCCTTGCTAGGAAATAGCGTCTGCAGATGTCTAGGTATCGTAGCAATAGTGTTCTAATGCTTCTTAAAACGCGATATCGCATCTCATTTCTATGTTTCGTGGTAAGATATAATATGATTTGCGAAGTCTTATGTATTCCTCGTCTACAATTCAAATGAATGTAAATGCGACACTTCCTTGGTAGGAAATAGCGTCTGCAGATGTCTAGGTATCGTAGCAAAAGAGTTCTAATGCTTCTTAAAACGCGATATCGCATCTCATTTCTATGTTTCATGGTAAGATATAACATGATTTGCGAAGTGTTATGTATTCCTCGTCTAAACTTCAAATGAATGTAAATGCGACAATTCATTGCAAGGAAATAGCGTTTGCAGATGTCTACGTATCGTAGCAATAGATTTCTAATGCTTCTTAGAACGCGATATCGCTTCTCATTTCTATGTTTCATGGTAAGATATAATATGATTTGCGAAGTGTTATGTATTCCTCGTCTACACTTCAAATGAATGTAAATGCGACACTTCCTTGCAAGGAAATAGCGTCTGCAGATGTCTACGTATCGTAGCAATAGAGTTCTTATGATTCTTAAAACGCGATATCGCATCTCATTTCTATGTTTCATGGTAAGATATAATATGATTTGCGAAGTGTTATGTATTCTTTGTCTACACTTCATATGAACGTTAATGCGACACTACCTTGCAAGGAAAGTGCGTTTGCAGATGTCTACGTATCGTAGCAATAGAGTTCTTATGATTCTTAAAACGCGATATCGCATCTCATTTCTATGTTTCATGGTAAGATATAATATGATTTGCGTAGTGTTATGTGCTCCTCGTCTACACTTCAAATGAATGTAAATGCGACACTTTCTTGCAAGGAAATAGCGTTTGCAGATGTCTACGTATCGTAGCAATAGAGTTCTTGTGATTCTTATAACGCGATATCGCATCTCATTTCTATGTTTCATGGTAAGATATAATATGATTTGCGAAGTGTTATGTATTCCTCGTCTACACTTCAAATGAATGTAAATGCGACACTTCCTTGCAAGGAAATAGCGTTTGCAGATGTCTACGTATCGAAGCAATAGAGTTCAAATGCTTCTTAAAACGAGATATTGCATCACATATATATGTTTCATGCTAAGATATATTATTCATTGCGAAGTGTTATGCATTCTACGTCTACGATTCAAATGAACGTAAATGCGACACTTCCTTGCTAGGAAATAGCGTCTGCAGTTGTCTAGGTATCGTAGCAATAGAGTTCTAGTGCTTCTTAAAACGCGATATAGCATCTCATTTCTATGTTTCATGGTAAGATATAATATGATTTGCGTAGAGTTATGTGCTCCTCGTCTACACTTCAATTGAATGTAAATGCGACACTCCCTTGAAAGAAAATAGCGTCTGCAGATGTCTACCTATCGTAGCAGTAGAGTTCTAATGCTTCTTAAAACGCGATATCGCTTCTCATTTCTATGTTTCATGGTAAGATATAATATGATTTGCGAAGTGTTATGTATTCCTCTTCTACACTTCAAATGGATGTGAATATGACACTTCCTCGGTAGGAAATAGCGTTTGCAGGTGTCTACCTATCGTAGCAATAGAATTCTAATGCATCTTAAAACGCGATATCGCATCTCATTTCTATGTTTCATGGTAAGATATAATATGATTTGCGAAGTGTCATGTATTCCTCGTCTACACTTCAAATGAATGTAAGTGCGACACTTCCTTGCTAGGAAATAGCGTCTGCAGATGTCTAGGTATCGTAGCAATAGTGTTCTAATGCTTCTTAAAACGCGATATCGCATCTCATTTCTATGTTTCGTGGTAAGATATAATATGATTTGCGAAGTCTTATGTATTCCTCGTCTACACTTCAAATGAATGTAAATGCGACACTTCCTTGGTAGGAAATAGCGTCTGCAGATGTCTAGGTATCGTAGCAAAGGAGTTCTAATGCTTCTTAAAACGCGATATCGCATCTCATTTCTATGTTTCATGGTAAGATATAACATGATTTGCGAAGTGTTATGTATTCCTCGTCTATACTTCAAATGAATGTAAATGCGACACTTCCTTGCTAGGAAATAGCGTCTGCAGATGTCTAGGTATCGTAGCAATAGAGTTCTAATGCTTCCTAATACGCGATATCGCATCTCATTTCTACGTTTCATGGTAAGATGTAATATGATTTGCGAAGTGTTATGTATTCGTCGTCTACACTTCAAATGAATGTAAATGTGACACTCCCTTGCAAGGAAATAGCGTTTGCAGATGTCTACGTATCGGAGCAATAGAGTTCTAATGCTTCTTAAAACGCGATATCGCATCTCATTTCTATGTTTCATGGTAAGATATAATATGATTTGCGAAGTGTCATGTATTCCTCGTCTACACTTCAAATGAATGTAAATGCGAGACTTCCTTGCTAGGAAATAGCGTCTGCAGATGTCTAGGTATCGTAGCAATAGTGTTCTAATGCTTCTTAAGACGTGTAATCGCATCTCATTTCTATGTTTCATGGTAAGATATAATACGATTTGCGAAGTGTTATGTATTCCTCGTCTAAACTTCAAATGAATGTAAATGCGACAATTCATTGCAAGGAAATAGCGTTTGCAGATGTCTACGTATCGTAGCAATAGATTTCTAATGCTTCTTAGAACGCGATATCGCTTCTCATTTCTATGTTTCATGGTAAGATATAATATGATTTGCGAAGTGTTATGTATTCCTCGTCTACACTTCAAATGAATGTAAATGCGACACTTCCTTGCAAGGAAATAGCGTCTGCAGATGTCTACGTTTCGTAGCAATAGAGTTCTTATGATTCTTAAAACGCGATATCGCATCTCATTTCTATGTTTCATGGTAAGATATAATATGATTTGCGTAGTGTTATGTGCTCCTCGTCTACACTTCAAATGAATGTAAATGCGACACTTTCTTGCAAGGAAATAGCGTTTGCAGATGTCTACGTATCGTAGCAATAGAGTTCTTGTGATTCTTATAACGCGATATCGCATCTCATTTCTATGTTTCATGGTAAGATATAATATGATTTGCGAAGTGTTATGTATTCCTCGTCTACACTTCAAATGAATGTAAATGCGACACTTCCTTGCAAGGAAATAGCGTTTGCAGATGTCTACGTATCGAAGCAATAGAGTTCAAATGCTTCTTAAAACGAGATATTGCATCACATATATATGTTTCATGCTAAGATATATTATTCATTGCGAAGTGTTATGCATTCTACGTCTACGATTCAAATGAACGTAAATGCGACACTTCCTTGCTAGGAAATAGCGTCTGCAGTTGTCTAGGTATCGTAGCAATAGAGTTCTAGTGCTTCTTAAAACGCGATATAGCATCTCATTTCTATGTTTCATGGTAAGATATAATATGATTTGCGTAGAGTTATGTGCTCCTCGTCTACACTTCAATTGAATGTAAATGCGACACTCCCTTGAAAGAAAATAGCGTCTGCAGATGTCTACCTATCGTAGCAGTAGAGTTCTAATGCTTCTTAAAACGCGATATCGCTTCTCATTTCTATGTTTCATGGTAAGATATAATATGATTTGCGAAGTGTTATGTATTCCTCTTCTACACTTCAAATGGATGTGAATATGACACTTCCTCGGTAGGAAATAGCGTTTGCAGGTGTCTACCTATCGTAGCAATAGAATTCTAATGCATCTTAAAACGCGATATCGCATCTCATTTCTATGTTTCATGGTAAGATATAATATGATTTGCGAAGTGTCATGTATTCCTCGTCTACACTTCAAATGAATGTAAGTGCGACACTTCCTTGCTAGGAAATAGCGTCTGCAGATGTCTAGGTATCGTAGCAATAGTGTTCTAATGCTTCTTAAAACGCGATATCGCATCTCATTTCTATGTTTCGTGGTAAGATATAATATGATTTGCGAAGTCTTATGTATTCCTCGTCTACACTTCAAATGAATGTAAATGCGACACTTCCTTGGTAGGAAATAGCGTCTGCAGATGTCTAGGTATCGTAGCAAAGGAGTTCTAATGCTTCTTAAAACGCGATATCGCATCTCATTTCTATGTTTCATGGTAAGATATAACATGATTTGCGAAGTGTTATGTATTCCTCGTCTATACTTCAAATGAATGTAAATGCGACACTTCCTTGCTAGGAAATAGCGTCTGCAGATGTCTAGGTATCGTAGCAATAGAGTTCTAATGCTTCCTAATACGCGATATCGCATCTCATTTCTACGTTTCATGGTAAGATGTAATATGATTTGCGAAGTGTTATGTATTCGTCGTCTACACTTCAAATGAATGTAAATGTGACACTCCCTTGCAAGGAAATAGCGTTTGCAGATGTCTACGTATCGGAGCAATAGAGTTCTAATGCTTCTTAAAACGCGATATCGCATCTCATTTCTATGTTTCATGGTAAGATATAATATGATTTGCGAAGTGTCATGTATTCCTCGTCTACACTTCAAATGAATGTAAATGCGAGACTTCCTTGCTAGGAAATAGCGTCTGCAGATGTCTAGGTATCGTAGCAATAGTGTTCTAATGCTTCTTAAGACGTGTAATCGCATCTCATTTCTATGTTTCATGGTAAGATATAATATGATTTGCGAAGTGTTATGTATTCCTCGTCTAAACTTCAAATGAATGTAAATGCGACAATTCATTGCAAGGAAATAGCGTTTGCAGATGTCTACGTATCGTAGCAATAGATTTCTAATGCTTCTTAGAACGCGATATCGCTTCTCATTTCTATGTTTCATGGTAAGATATAATATGATTTGCGAAGTGTCATGTATTCCTCGTCAACACTTCAAATGAATGTAAATGCGACACTTCCTTGCTAGGAAATAGCGACTGCAGATGTCTAGGTATCGTAGCAATAGAGTTCTAATGCCTCTTAAAACGCGATATCGCATCTCATTCCTGTGTTTCATAGTAAGATATAATATGATTCGCGAAGTGTCATGTATTCCTCGTTTACACTTCAAATGAATGTAAATGCGACACTTCCTTGCTAGGAAGTAGCGTCTGCAGATGTCTAGGTATCGTAGCAATAGAGTTCAAATGCTTCTTAAAACGAGATATAGCATCTCATATCTACGTTTCATGATAAGATATAATATTCATTGCGAAGTGTTATGCATTCCTCGTATACGATTCAAATGAATGTAAATGCGACACTTTCTTGCAAGGAAATAGCGTTTGCAGATGTCTACGTATCGTAGCAATATAGTTCTTGTGATTCTTAAAACGCGATATCACATCTCATTTCTATGTTTCATGGTAAGATATAATATGATTTGCGAAGTGTTATGTATTCCTCGTCTACACTTCAAATGAATGTAAATGCGACTCTTCCTTGCTAGGAAATAGCGTCTGCAGATGTCTAGGTATCGTAGCTATAGAGTTCAAATGCTTCTTAAAACGAGATATAGCATCTCATATCTACGTTTCATGATAAGATATAATATTCATTGCGAAGTGTTATGCATTCCTCGTATACGATTCAAATGAATGTAAATGCGACACTTTCTTGCAAGGAAATAGCGTTTGCAGATGTCTACGTATCGTAGCAATAGAGTTCTTGTGATTCTTAAAACGCGATATCGCATCTCATTTCTATGTTTCATGGTAAGATATAATATGATTTGCGAAGTGTTATGTATTCCTCGTCTACACTTCAAATGAATGTAAATGCGACACTTCCTTGCAAGGAAATAGCGTTTGCAGATGTCTACGTATCGAAGCAATAGAGTTCAAATGCTTCTTAAAACGAGATATTGCATCACATATCTATGTCTCATGCTAAGATATATTATTCATTGCGAAGTGTTATGCATTCTACGTCTACGATTCAAATGAACGTAAATGCGACACTTCCTTGCTAGGAAATAGCGTCTGCAGTTGTCTAGGTATCGTAGCAATAGAGTTCTAATGCTTCTTAAAACGCGATATAGCATCTCATTTCTATGTTTCATGGTAGGATATTATATGATTTGCGAGGTGTTATGTATTCCTCGTCTACACTTCAAATGAATGTAAATGCGACTCTTCCTTGTAAGGATATAGAGTCTGCAGATGTCTACGTATCGTAGCAATAGATGTCTTATGATTCTTAAAACGCGATATCGCATCTCATTTCTATGTTTCATGTTAAGATATAATATGATTTGCGAAGTGTTATGTATTCCTCGTCTACACTTCATATGAATGTTAATGCGACACTTCCTTGCAAGGATATAGCGTTTGCAGATGTCTACCTATCGTAGCAGTAGAGTTCTAATGCTTCTTAAAACGCGATATCGCTTCTCATTTCTATGTTTCATGGTAAGATATAATATGATTTGCGAAGTGTTATGTATTCCTCGTCTACACTTCAAATGAATGTAAATGCGACACTTCCTTGGAAAGAAATAGCGTTTGCAGATGTCTACGTATCGTAGCAATAGATTTCTAATGCTTCTTAAAACGGGATATCGCATCTCATTTCTATGTTTCATGGTAAGATATAACATGATTTGCGAAGTGTGATGTATTCCTCGTCTACACTTCAAATGAATGTAAATGCGAAACTTCCTTGCAAGGAAATAGCGTTTGCAGATGTCTACCTATCGTAGCAGTTGAGTTCTAATGCTTCTTAAAACGCGATATCGCATCTCATTTCTATGTTTCATGGTAAGATATAATATGATTTGCGAAGTGTTATGTATTCCTCTTCTACACTTCAAATGGATGTGAATATGACACTTCCTCGGTAGGAAATAGCGTTTGCAGATGTCTACGTATCGTAGCAATAGAGTTCTTATGATTCTTAAAACGCGATATCGCATCTCATTTCTATGTTTCATGGTAAGATATAATATGATTTGCGAAGTGTTATGTATTCTTCGTCTACACTTCAAATGAATGTAAATGCGACACTTCCTAGCAAGGAAATAGCGTTTGCAGATGTCTACGTATCTTAGAAATAGTGTTCTAATGCTTCTTAAAACGCGATATCGCATCTCATTTCCATGTTTCATGGTAAGATATAATATGATTTGCGAAGTGTTATGTATTCCTCGTATACACTTCATATGAATGTTAATGCGACACTTCCTTGCAAGGAAAGAGCGTTTGCAGATTTCTGTGTATCGTAGCTATAGAGTTCTTATGATTCTTAAAACGCGATATCGCATCTCATTTCTATGTTTCATGGTAAGATATAATATGATTTGCGAAGTGTTATGTATTCTTCGTCTACACTTCAAATGAATGTAAATGCGACACTTCCTAGCAAGGAAATAGCGTTTGCAGATGTCTACGTATCTTAGCAATAGTGTTCTAATGCTTCCTAAAACGCGATATCGAATCTCTTTTCCATGTTTCATGGTAAGAAATAATATGATTTGCGAAGTGTTATGTATTCCTCGTGTACACTTCATATGAATGTTAATGCGACACTTCCTTGCAAGGAAAGTTCGTTTGCAGATGTCTACGTATCGTAGCAATAGAGTTCTTATGATTCTTAAAACGCGATATCGCATCTCATTTCTATGTTTCATGGTAAGATATAATATGATTTGCGTAGAGTTATGTGCTCCTCGTCTACACTTCAATTGAATGTAAATGCGACACTCCCTTGAAAGGAAATAGCGTCTGCAGATGTCTAGGTATCGTAGCGATAGAGTTCTAATGCTCCTCAAAACGCAATATCGCATCTCATTTCTGTGTTTCATGGTAAGATATAATATGATTTGCGAAGTGTGATGTATTCCTCGTCTACACTTCAAATGAATGTAAATGCGACACTTCCTTGCAAGGATATAGCGTTTGCAGATGTCTACCTATCGTAGCAGTAGAGTTCTAATGCTTCTTAAAACGCGATATCGCTTCTCATTTCTATGTTTCATGGTAAGATATAATATGATTTGCGAAGTGTTATGTATTCCTCGTCTACACTTCAAATGAATGTAAATGCGACACTTCCTTGGAAAGAAATAGCGTTTGCAGATGTCTACGTATCGTAGCAATAGATTTCTAATGCTTCTTAAAACGGGATATCGCATCTCATTTCTATGTTTCATGGTAAGATATAACATGATTTGCGAAGTGTGATGTATTCCTCGTCTACACTTCAAATGAATGTAAATGCGAAACTTCCTTGCAAGGAAATAGCGTTTGCAGATGTCTACCTATCGTAGCAGTTGAGTTCTAATGCTTCTTAAAACGCGATATCGCATCTCATTTCTATGTTTCATGGTAAGATATAATATGATTTGCGTAGTGTTATGTACTCCTCGTCTAGACTTCAAATGAATGTAAATGCGACACTTCCTTGCTAGGAAATAGCGTCTGCAGATGTCTAGGTATCGTAGCAACAGCGTTCTAATGCTTCTAAAAACGCGATAACGCATCTCATTTCTATGTTTCATGGTAAGATATTATATAATTTGCGAAGTGTTATGTATTCCTCGTCTACACTTCAAATGAATGTAAATGCGACACTTCCTTGCTAGGAAATAGCGTTTCAAGATGTCTAAGTATCGTAGCAATAGAGTTCTTATGATACTTAAAACGCGATATCGCATTTCATTTCTATGTTTCATGGTAAGATATAATATAATTTGCGAAGTACTATGTATTCCTCGTCTACACTTCAAATGAATGTGAATGCGACACTTCCTCGCTAGGAAATAGCGTTTGGAGATGTCTACGTATCGTAGCAATAGATTTCTAATGCTTCTTAAAACGCGATATCGCATCTCATTTCTATGTTTCATGGTAAGATATAATATGATTTGCGAAGTGTTATATATTCCTCGTCTACACTTCAAATGAATGTAAATGCGACACATCCTTGCAAGGAAATAGCGTTTGCAGATGTCTACGTATCGTAGCAATAGAGTTCTTATGATTCTCAAAACGCGATATCGCATCTCACTTCTATGTTTCATGGTAAGATATAATATGATTTGCGAAGTGTTATGTATTCCTCGTCTACACTTCAAATGAATGTAAATGCGACACTTCCTTGCAAGGAAATAGCGTTTGCAGATTACTGCGTTTCGCAGCTATAGAGTTCTTATGATTCTTAAAACGCGATATCGCATCTCATTTCTATGTTTCATGGTAAGATATAATATGATTTGCGAAGTGTTATGTATTCTTCGTCTACACTTCAAACGAATGTAAATGCGACACTTCCAAGCAAGGAAATATCGTTTGCAGATGTCTACGTATCTTAGCAATAGTGTTCTAATGCTTCTTAAAACGCGATATCGCAACTCATTTCCATGTTTCATGGTAAGATATAATATGATTTGCGAAGTGTTATGTACTCCTCGTCTATACTTCAAATGAATGTAAATGCGACACTTCCTTGAAAGGAAATAGCGTCTGCAGATGTCTAGGTATCGTAGCGATAGGGTTCTAATGCTTCTCAAAACGCAATATCGCATCTCATTTCTATGTTTCATGGTAAGATATAATATGATTTGCGAAGTGTGACGTATTCCTCGTCTACACTTCAAATGATTGTAAATCCGACACTTCCTTGCAAAGAAATAGCGTTTGCAGATGTCTACGTATCGTAGCAATAGATTTCAAATGCTTCTTAAAACGCGATATTGCATCACATTTCTATGTTTCATGGTAAGATATAATATGATTTACGTAGTGTTATGTATTCCTCGTCTACACTTCAAATGAATGTAAATGCGACACTTCCTTGAAATGAAATAGCGTCTGCAGATGGCTAGGTGTCGCAGCGATAGAGTTCTAATGTTTCTCAAAACACAATATCGCATCTCATTTCTATGTTTCATGGCAAGATATAATATGATTTGCGAAGTGTTATGTACTCCTCGTCTACACTTCAAATGAATGTAAATGCGACACTTCCTTGCAAGGAAATAGCGTTTGCAGATGTCTACCTATCGTAGCAGTAGAGTTCTAATGCTTATTAAAACGCGATATCGCATTTCATTTCTATGATTCATGGTAAGATATAATATGATTTGCGAAGTGTGTGTATTCCACGTCTACACATCAAATGAATGTAAATGCGACACTTCCTTGCAAAGAAATAGCGTTTGCAGATGTCTACGTATCGTAGCAATAGATTTCAAATGCTTCTTAAAACGCGATATCGCATCACATTTCTATGTTTCATGGTAAGATATAATATGATTTGCGTAGTGTTATGTACTCCTCGTCTAGACTTCAAATGAATGTAAATGCGACACTTCCTTGATAGGAAATAGCGTCTGCAGATGTCTAGGTATCGTAGCAACAGCGTTCTAATGCTTCTAAAAACGCGATAACGCATCTCATTTCTATGTTTCATGGTAAGATATTATATAATTTGCGAAGTGTTATGTATTCCTCGTCTACACTTCAAATGAATGTAAATGCGACACTTCCTTGCTAGGAAATAGCGTCTGCAGATATCTAGGTATCGTAGCGATAGAGTTCTTATGATTCCTAAAACGCGAAATCGCATCTCATTTCTATGTTTCATGGTAAGATATAATATGATTTGCGATGTGTTATGTATTCCTCGTGTACACTTCATATGAATGTTAATGCGACACTTCCTTGCAAGGAAAGAGCGTTTGCAGATTTCTGCGTATCGTAGCTATAGAGTTCTTATGATTCTTAAAACGCGATATCGCATCTCATTTCTATGTTTCAGGGTAAGATATAATATGATTTGCGAAGTGTTATGTATTCTTCGTCTACACTTCAAATGAATGTAAATGCGACACTTCCTAGCAAGGAAATAGCGTTTGCAGATGTCTACGTATATTAGCATTAGTGTTCTAATGCTTCTTAAAACGCGATATCGCATCTCATTTCCATGTTTCATGGTAAGAAATAATATGATTTGCGAAGTGTTATGTATTCCTCGTGTACACTTCATATGAATGTTAATGCGACACTTCCTTGCAAGGAAAGAGCGTTTGCAGATGTCTAAGTATCGTAGCAATGGAGCTCTTATGATACTTAAAACGCGATATCGCATTTCATTTCTATGTTTCATGGTAAGATATAATATGATTTGCGAAGTGTGTGTATTCCACGTCTACATTTCAAATGAATATAAATGCGACACTTCCTTGCAAAGAAATAGCGTTTGCAGATGTCTACGTATCGTAGCAATAGATTTCAAATGCTTCTTAAAACGCGATATCGCATCACATTTCTATGTTTCATGGTAAGATATAATATGATTTGCGAAGTGTTATGTATTCCTCGTCTACACTTCAAATGAATGTAAATGCGACACTTCCTAGCAAGGAAATAGCGTTTGCAGATGTCTACGTATCGTAGGAATAGTGTTCGAATGCTTCTTAAAACGCGATATCGCATCTCATTTCCATGTTTCATGGTAAGATATAATATGATTTGCGAAGTGTTATGTATTCCTCGTCTACACTTCATATGAATGTTAATGCGACACTTCCTTGCAAGGAAAGAGCGTTTGCAGATGTCTAAGTATCGTAGCAATAGAGTTCTTATGATTCCTAAAACGCGAAATCGCATCTCATTTCTATGTTTCATGGTAAGATATAATATGATTTGCGAAGTGTTATGTACTCCTCGTCTACACTTCAAATGAATGTAAATGCGACACTTCCTTGAAAGGAAATAGCGTCTGCAGATGTCTAGGTATCGTAGCGATAGAGTTCTAATGCTTCTTAAAACGCGATATCGCATCTCATTTCTATGTTTCATGGTAAGATATAATTTGGTTTGCGAAGTGTGATGTATTCCTCGTCTACACTTCAAATGAATGTAAATGCGACACTTCCTTGCAAGGAAATAGCGTTTGCAGATGTCTACCTATCGTAGCAGTAGTGTTCTAATGCTTATTAAAACGCGATAACGCATCTCATTTCTATGTTTCATGGTAAGATATAATATGATTTGCGAAGTGTGTGTATTCCACGTCTACACTTCAAAAGAATGTAAATGCGACACTTGCTTGCAAAGAAATAGCGTTTGCAGATGTCTACCTATCGTAGCAATAGGGTTCTATTGCTTCATAAAACGCGATATCGCACCTCATTTCTATGTTTCATGGTAAGATATAATATGATTTGCGAAGTGTTATGTATTCCTCGTCTACACTTCATATGAATGTAAATGCGACACTTCCTTGGTAGGAAATAGCGTTTGCAGATGTCTACGTATCGTAGCAATAGTGTTCTTATGATTCTTACAACGCGATATCGCATCTCATTTCCATGTTTCATGGTAAGATATTATATGATTTGCGAGGTGTCATGTATTCCTCGTCTACACTTCAAGTGAATGTAAATGCGACACTTCCTTGCTAGGAAATAGCGTCTGCAGATGTCTAGCTATCGTAGCAACAGAGTTCTAATGCTTCTTAAAACGCGATATCGCATCTCATTTCTATGTTTCATGGTAAGATATTATATAATTTGCGAAGTGTTATGTGTTCCTCGTCTACACTTCAAATGAATGTAAATGCGACACTTCCTTGCTAGGAAATAGCGTCTGCAGATATCTAGGTATCGTAGCGATAGAGTTCTAATGCTTCTTAAAACGCGATATCGCACCTCATTTCTATGTTTCATGGTAAGATATAATATGATTTGCGAAGTGTTATGTATTCCTCGTCTACACTTCATATGAATGTAAATGCGACACTTCCTTGGTAGGAAATAGCGTTTGCAGATGTCTACGTATCGTAGCAATAGTGTTCTTATGATTCTTACAACGCGATATCGCACCTCATTTCCATGTTTCATGGTAAGATATTATGTGATTTGCGAGGTGTCATGTATTCCTCGTCTACACTTCAAGTGAATGTAAATGCGACACTTCCTTGCTAGGAAATAGCGTCTGCAGATGTCTAGCTATCGTAGCAACAGAGTTCTAATGCTTCTTAAAACGCGATATCGCATCTCATTTCTATGTTTCATGGTAAGATATTATATAATTTGCGAAGTGTTATGTATTCCTCGTCTACACTTCAAATGAATGTAAATGCGACACTTCCTTGCTAGGAAATAGCGTCTGCAGATATCTAGGTATCGTAGCGATAGAGTTCTAATGCTTCTTAAAACGCGATATCGCACCTCATTTCTATGTTTCATGGTGAGATATAATATGATTTGCGAAGTGTTATGTATTCCTCGTCTACACTTCAAATGAATGTAAATGCGACTCTTCCTTGCTAGGAAATAGCGTCTGCAGATGTCTAGGTATCGTAGCTATAGAGTTCAAATGCTTCTTAAAACGAGATATAGCATCTCATATCTACGTTTCATGATAAGATATAATATTCATTGCGAAGTGTTATGCATTCCTCGTATACGATTCAAATGAATGTAAATGCGACACTTTCTTGCAAGGAAATAGCGTTTGCAGATGTCTACGTATCGTAGCAATAGAGTTCTTGTGATCCTTATAACGCGATATCGCATCTCATTTCTATGTTTCATGGTAAGATATAATATGATTTGCGAAGTGTTATGTATTCCTCGTCTACACTTCAAATGAATGTAAATGCGACACTTCCTTGCAAGGAAATAGCGTTTGCAGATGTCTACGTATCTTAGAAATAGTGTTCTAATGCTTCTTAAAACGCGATATCGCATCTCATTTCCATGTTTCATGGTAAGATATAATATGATTTGCGAAGTGTTATGTATTCCTCGTATACACTTCATATGAATGTTAATGCGACACTTCCTTGCAAGGAAAGAGCGTTTGCAGATTTCTGTGTATCGTAGCTATAGAGTTCTTATGATTCTTAAAACGCGATATCGCATCTCATTTCTATGTTTCATGGTAAGATATAATATGATTTGCGAAGTGTTATGTATTCTTCGTCTACACTTCAAATGAATGTAAATGCGACACTTCCTAGCAAGGAAATAGCGTTTGCAGATGTCTACGTATCTTAGCAATAGTGTTCTAATGCTTCTTATAACGCGATATCGAATCTCTTTTCCATGTTTCATGGTAAGAAATAATATGATTTGCGAAGTGTTATGTATTCCTCGTGTACACTTCATATGAATGTTAATGCGACACTTCCTTGCAAGGAAAGTTCGTTTGCAGATGTCTACGTATCGTAGCAATAGAGTTCTTATGATTCTTAAAACGTGATATCGCATCTCATTTCTATGTTTCATGGTAAGATATAATATGATTTGCGTAGAGTTATGTGCTCCTCGTCTACACTTCAATTGAATGTAAATGCGACACTCCCTTGAAAGGAAATAGCGTCTGCAGATGTCTAGGTATCGTAGCGATAGAGTTCTAATGCTCCTCAAAACGCAATATCGCATCTCATTTCTGTGTTTCATGGTAAGATATAATATGATTTGCGAAGTGTGATGTATTCCTCGTCTACACTTCAAATGAATGTAAATGCGACACTTCCTTGCAAGGATATAGCGTTTGCAGATGTCTACCTATCGTAGCAGTAGAGTTCTAATGCTTCTTAAAACGCGATATCGCTTCTCATTTCTATGTTTCATGGTAAGATATAATATGATTTGCGAAGTGTTATGTATTCCTCGTCTACACTTCAAATGAATGTAAATGCGACACTTCCTTGGAAAGAAATAGCGTTTGCAGATGTCTACGTATCGTAGCAATAGATTTCTAATGCTTCTTAAAACGGGATATCGCATCTCATTTCTATGTTTCATGGTAAGATATAACATGATTTGGGAAGTGTGATGTATTCCTCGTCTACACTTCAAATGAATGTAAATGCGAAACTTCCTTGCAAGGAAATAGCGTTTGCAGATGTCTACCTATCGTAGCAGTTGAGTTCTAATGCTTCTTAAAACGCGATATCGCATCTCATTTCTATGTTTCATGGTAAGATATAATATGATTTGCGTAGTGTTATGTACTCCTCGTCTAGACTTCAAATGAATGTAAATGCGACACTTCCTTGCTAGGAAATAGCGTCTGCAGATGTCTAGGTATCGTAGCAACAGCGTTCTAATGCTTCTAAAAACGCGATAACGCATCTCATTTCTATGTTTCATGGTAAGATATTATATAATTTGCGAAGTGTTATGTATTCCTCGTCTACACTTCAAATGAATGTAAATGCGACACTTCCTTGCTAGGAAATAGCGTTTCAAGATGTCTAAGTATCGTAGCAATAGAGTTCTTATGATACTTAAAACGCGATATCGCATTTCATTTCTATGTTTCATGGTAAGATATAATATAATTTGCGAAGTACTATGTATTCCTCGTCTACACTTCAAATGAATGTGAATGCGACACTTCCTCGCTAGGAAATAGCGTTTGGAGATGTCTACGTATCGTAGCAATAGATTTCTAATGCTTCTTAAAACGCGATATCGCATCTCATTTCTATGTTTCATGGTAAGATATAATATGATTTGCGAAGTGTTATATATTCCTCGTCTACACTTCAAATGAATGTAAATGCGACACATCCTTGCAAGGAAATAGCGTTTGCAGATGTCTACGTATCGTAGCAATAGAGTTCTTATGATTCTCAAAACGCGATATCGCATCTCACTTCTATGTTTCATGGTAAGATATAATATGATTTGCGAAGTGTTATGTATTCCTCGTCTACACTTCAAATGAATGTAAATGCGACACTTCCTTGCAAGGAAATAGCGTTTGCAGATTACTGCGTTTCGCAGCTATAGAGTTCTTATGATTCTTAAAACGCGATATCGCATCTCATTTCTATGTTTCATGGTAAGATATAATATGATTTGCGAAGTGTTATGTATTCTTCGTCTACACTTCAAACGAATGTAAATGCGACACTTCCAAGCAAGGAAATATCGTTTGCAGATGTCTACGTATCTTAGCAATAGTGTTCTAATGCTTCTTAAAACGCGATATCGCAACTCATTTCCATGTTTCATGGTAAGATATAATATGATTTGCGAAGTGTTATGTACTCCTCGTCTATACTTCAAATGAATGTAAATGCGACACTTCCTTGAAAGGAAATAGCGTCTGCAGATGTCTAGGTATCGTAGCGATAGGGTTCTAATGCTTCTCAAAACGCAATATCGCATCTCATTTCTATGTTTCATGGTAAGATATAATATGATTTGCGAAGTGTGACGTATTCCTCGTCTACACTTCAAATGAATGTAAATCCGACACTTCCTTGCAAAGAAATAGCGTTTGCAGATGTCTACGTATCGTAGCAATAGATTTCAAATGCTTCTTAAAACGCGATATTGCATCACATTTCTATGTTTCATGGTAAGATATAATATGATTTACGTAGTGTTATGTATTCCTCGTCTACACTTCAAATGAATGTAAATGCGACACTTCCTTGAAATGAAATAGCGTCTGCAGATGGCTAGGTGTCGCAGCGATAGAGTTCTAATGTTTCTCAAAACACAATATCGCATCTCATTTCTATGTTTCATGGTAAGATATAATATGATTTGCGAAGTGTTATGTACTCCTCGTCTACACTTCAAATGAATGTAAATGCGACACTTCCTTGCAAGGAAATAGCGTTTGCAGATGTCTACCTATCGTAGCAGTAGAGTTCTAATGCTTATTAAAACGCGATATCGCATTTCATTTCTATGATTCATGGTAAGATATAATATGATTTGCGAAGTGTGTGTATTCCACGTCTACACATCAAATAAATGTAAATGCGACACTTCCTTGCAAAGAAATAGCGTTTGCAGATGTCTACGTATCGTAGCAATAGATTTCAAATGCTTCTTAAAACGCGATATCGCATCACATTTCTATGTTTCATGGTAAGATATAATATGATTTGCGTAGTGTTATGTACTCCTCGTCTAGACTTCAAATGAATGTAAATGCGACACTTCCTTGCTAGGAAATAGCGTCTGCAGATGTCTAGGTATCGTAGCAACAGCGTTCTAATGCTTCTAAAAACGCGATAACGCATCTCATTTCTATGTTTCATGGTAAGATATTATATAATTTGCGAAGTGTTATGTATTCCTCGTCTACACTTCAAATGAATGTAAATGCGACACTTCCTTGCTAGGAAATAGCGTCTGCAGATATCTAGGTATCGTAGCGATAGAGTTCTTATGATTCCTAAAACGCGAAATCGCATCTCATTTCTATGTTTCATGGTAAGATATAATATGATTTGCGATGTGTTATGTATTCCTCGTGTACACTTCATATGAATGTTAATGCGACACTTCCTTGCAAGGAAAGAGCGTTTGCAGATTTCTGCGTATCGTAGCTATAGAGTTCTTATGATTCTTAAAACGCGATGTCGCATCTCATTTCTATGTTTCAGGGTAAGATATAATATGATTTGCGAAGTGTTATGTATTCTTCGTCTACACTTCAAATGAATGTAAATGCGACACTTCCTAGCAAGGAAATAGCGTTTGCAGATGTCTACGTATATTAGCATTAGTGTTCTAATGCTTCTTAAAACGCGATATCGCATCTCATTTCCATGTTTCATGGTAAGAAATAATATGATTTGCGAAGTGTTATGTATTCCTCGTGTACACTTCATATGAATGTTAATGCGACACTTCCTTGCAAGGAAAGAGCGTTTGCAGATGTCTAAGTATCGTAGCAATAGAGCTCTTATGATACTTAAAACGCGATATCGCATTTCATTTCTATGTTTCATGGTAAGATATAATATGATTTGCGAAGTGTGTGTATTCCACGTCTACATTTCAAATGAATATAAATGCGACACTTCCTTGCAAAGAAATAGCGTTTGCAGATGTCTACGTATCGTAGCAATAGATTTCAAATGCTTCTTAAAACGCGATATCGCATCACATTTCTATGTTTCATGGTAAGATATAATATGATTTGCGAAGTGTTATGTATTCCTCGTCTACACTTCAAATGAATGTAAATGCGACACTTCCTAGCAAGGAAATAGCGTTTGCAGATGTCTACGTATCGTAGGAATAGTGTTCGAATGCTTCTTAAAACGCGATATCGCATCTCATTTCCATGTTTCATGGTAAGATATAATATGATTTGCGAAGTGTTATGTATTCCTCGTCTACACTTCATATGAATGTTAATGCGACACTTCCTTGCAAGGAAAGAGCGTTTGCAGATGTCTAAGTATCGTAGCAATAGAGTTCTTATGATTCCTAAAACGCGAAATCGCATCTCATTTCTATGTTTCATGGTAAGATATAATATGATTTGCGAAGTGTTATGTACTCCTCGTCTACACTTCAAATGAATGTAAATGCGACACTTCCTTGAAAGGAAATAGCGTCTGCAGATGTCTAGGTATCGTAGCGATAGAGTTCTAATGCTTCTTAAAACGCGATATCGCATCTCATTTCTATGTTTCATGGTAAGATATAATTTGGTTTGCGAAGTGTGATGTATTCCTCGTCTACACTTCAAATGAATGTAAATGCGACACTTCCTTGCAAGGAAATAGCGTTTGCAGATGTCTACCTATCGTAGCAGTAGTGTTCTAATGCTTATTAAAACGCGATATCGCATCTCATTTCTATGTTTCATGGTAAGATATAATTTGGTTTGCGAAGTGTGATGTATTCCTCGTCTACACTTCAAATGAATGTAAATGCGACACTTCCTTGCAAGGAAATAGCGTTTGCAGATGTCTACCTATCGTAGCAGTAGTGTTCTAATGCTTATTAAAACGCGATAACGCATCTCATTTCTATGTTTCATGGTAAGATATAATATGATTTGCGAAGTGTGTGTATTCCACGTCTACACTTCAAAAGAATGTAAATGCGACACTTGCTTGCAAAGAAATAGCGTTTGCAGATGTCTGCCTATCGTAGCAATAGGGTTCTATTGCTTCATAAAACGCGATATCGCACCTCATTTCTATGTTTCATGGTAAGATATAATATGATTTGCGAAGTGTTATGTATTCCTCGTCTACACTTCATATGAATGTAAATGCGACACTTCCTTGGTAGGAAATAGCGTTTGCAGATGTCTACGTATCGTAGCAATAGTGTTCTTATGATTCTTACAACGCGATATCGCATCTCATTTCCATGTTTCATGGTAAGATATTATATGACTTGCGAGGTGTCATGTATTCCTCGTCTACACTTCAAGTGAATGTAAATGCGACACTTCCTTGCTAGGAAATAGCGTCTGCAGATGTCTAGCTATCGTAGCAACAGAGTTCTAATGCTTCTTAAAACGCGATATCGCATCTCATTTCTATGTTTCATGGTAAGATATTATATAATTTGCGAAGTGTTATGTATTCCTCGTCTACATTTCAAATGAATGTAAATGCGACACTTCCTTGCTAGGAAATAGCGTCTGCAGATATCTAGGTATCGTAGCGATAGAGTTCTAATGCTTCTTAAAACGCGATATCGCACCTCATTTCTATGTTTCATGGTAAGATATAATATGATTTGCGAAGTGTTATGTATTCCTCGTCTACACTTCATATGAATGTAAATGCGACACTTCCTTGGTAGGAAATAGCGTTTGCAGATGTCTACGTATCGTAGCAATAGTGTTCTTATGATTCTTACAACGCGATATCGCACCTCATTTCCATGTTTCATGGTAAGATATTATGTGATTTGCGAGGTGTCATGTATTCCTCGTCTACACTTCAAGTGAATGTAAATGCGACACTTCCTTGCTAGGAAATAGCGTCTGCAGATGTCTAGCTATCGTAGCAACAGAGTTCTAATGCTTCTTAAAACGCGATATCGCATCTCATTTCTATGTTTCATGGTAAGATATTATATAATTTGCGAAGTGTTATGTATTCCTCGTCTACACTTCAAATGAATGTAAATGCGACACTTCCTTGCTAGGAAATAGCGTCTGCAGATATCTAGGTATCGTAGCGATAGAGTTCTAATGCTTCTTAAAACGCGATATCGCACCTCATTTCTATGTTTCATGGTGAGATATAATATGATTTGCGAAGTGTTATGTATTCCTCGTCTACACTTCAAATGAATGTAAATGCGACTCTTCCTTGCTAGGAAATAGCGTCTGCAGATGTCTAGGTATCGTAGCTATAGAGTTCAAATGCTTCTTAAAACGAGATATAGCATCTCATATCTACGTTTCATGATAAGATATAATATTCATTGCGAAGTGTTATGCATTCCTCGTATACGATTCAAATGAATGTAAATGCGACACTTTCTTGCAAGGAAATAGCGTTTGCAGATGTCTACGTATCGTAGCAATAGAGTTCTTGTGATCCTTATAACGCGATATCGCATCTTATTTCTATGTTTCATGGTAAGATATAATATGATTTGCGAAGTGTTATGTATTCCTCGTCTACACTTCAAATGAATGTAAATGCGACACTTCCTTGCAAGGAAATAGCGTTTGCAGATGTCTACGTATCGAAGCAATAGAGTTCAAATGCTTCTTAAAACGAGATATTGCATCACATATATATGTTTCATGCTAAGATATATTATTCATTGCGAAGTGTTATGCATTCTACGTCTACGATTCAAATGAACGTAAATGCGACACTTCCTTGCTAGGAAATAGCGTCTGCAGTTGTCCAGGTATCGTAGCAATAGAGTTCTAATGCTTCTTAAAACGCGATATAGCATCTCATTTCTATGTTTCATGGTAGGATATTATATGATTTGCGAAGTGTTATGTATTCCTCGTCTACACTTCAAATGAATGTAAATGCGACACTTCCTTGTAAGGAAATAGAGTCTGCAGATGTCTACGTATCGTAGCAATAGATGTCTTATGATTCTTAAAACGCGATATCGCATCTCATTTCTATGTTTCATGTTAAGATATAATATGATTTGCGAAGTGTTATGTATTCCTCGTCTACACTTCATATGAATGTTAATGCGACACTTCCTTGCAAGGAAAGTTCGTTTGCAGATGTCTACGTATCGTAGCAATAGAGTTCTTATGATTCTTAAAACGCGATATCGCATCTCATTTCTATGTTTCATGGTAAGATATAATATGATTTGCGTAGAGTTATGTGCTCCTCGTCTACACTTCAATTGAATGTAAATGCGACACTCCCTTGAAAGGAAATAGCGTCTGCAGATGTCTAGGTATCGTAGCGATAGAGTTCTAATGCTCCTCAAAACGCAATATCGCATCTCATTTCTATGTTTCATGGTAAGATATAATATGATTTGCGAAGTGTGATGTATTCCTCGTCTACACTTCAAATGAATGTAAATGCGACAATTCATTGCAAGGAAATAGCGTTTGCAGATGTCTACGTATCGTAGCAATAGATTTCTAATGCTTCTTAGAACGCGATATCGCTTCTCATTTCTATGTTTCATGGTAAGATATAATATGATTTGCGAAGTGTTATGTATTCCTCGTCTACACTTCAAATGAATGTAAATGCGACACTTCCTTGGAAAGAAATAGCGTTTGCAGATGTCTACGTATCGTAGCAATAGATTTCTAATGCTTCTTAAAACGGGATATCGCATCTCATTTCTATGTTTCATGGTAAGATATAATATGATTTGCGAGGTGCCATGTATTCCTCGTCTACACTTCAAATGAATGTAAATGCGACACTTCCTTGCTAGGAAATAGCGTCTGCAGATGTCTAGGTATCGTAGCAATAGAGTTCTAATGCTTCTTAAAACGCGATATCGCATATCATTTCTATGTTTCATGGTAAGATATAACATGATTTGCGAAGTGTTATGTATTCCTCGTCTACACTTCAAGTGAATGTAAATGCGAAACTTCCTTGCAAGGAAATAGCGTTTGCAGATGTCTACCTATCGTAGCAGTTGAGTTCTAATGCTTCTTAAAACGCGATATCGCATCTCATTTCTATGTTTCATGGTAAGATATAATATGATTTGCGAAGTGTTATGTATTCCTCTTCTACACTTCAAATGGATGTGAATATGACACTTCCTCGGTAGGAAATAGCGTTTGCAGGTGTCTACCTATCGTAGCAATAGAATTCTAATGCATCTTAAAACGCGATATCGCATCTCATTTCTATGTTTCATGGTAAGATATAATATGATTTGCGAAGTGTCATGTATTCCTCGTCTACACTTCAAATGAATGTAAGTGCGACACTTCCTTGCTAGGAAATAGCGTCTGCAGATGTCTAGGTATCGTAGCAATAGTGTTCTAATGCTTCTTAAAACGCGATATCGCATCTCATTTCTATGTTTCGTGGTAAGATATAATATGATTTGCGAAGTCTTATGTATTCCTCGTCTACACTTCAAATGAATGTAAATGCGACACTTCCTTGGTAGGAAATAGCGTCTGCAGATGTCTAGGTATCGTAGCAAAAGAGTTCTAATGCTTCTTAAAACGCGATATCGCATCTCATTTCTATGTTTCATGGTAAGATATAACATGATTTGCGAAGTGTTATGTATTCCTCGTCTATACTTCAAATGAATGTAAATGCGACACTTCCTTGCTAGGAAATAGCGTCTGCAGATGTCTAGGTATCGTAGCAATAGAGTTCTAATGCTTCCTAAAACGCGATATCGCATCTCATTTCTACGTTTCATGGTAAGATGTAATATGATTTGCGAAGTGTTATGTATTCGTCGTCTACACTTCAAATGAATGTAAATGTGACACTCCCTTGCAAGGAAATAGCGTTTGCAGATGTCTACGTATCGGAGCAATAGAGTTCTAATGCTTCTTAAAACGCGATATCGCATCTCATTTCTATGTTTCATGGTAAGATATAATATGATTTGCGAAGTGTCATGTATTCCTCGTCTACACTTCAAATGAATGTAAATGCGAGACTTCCTTGCTAGGAAATAGCGTCTGCAGATGTCTAGGTATCGTAGCAATAGTGTTCTAATGCTTCTTAAGACGTGTAATCGCATCTCATTTCTATGTTTCATGGTAAGATATAATATGATTTGCGAAGTGTTATGTATTCCTCGTCTAAACTTCAAATGAATGTAAATGCGACAATTCATTGCAAGGAAATAGCGTTTGCAGATGTCTACGTATCGTAGCAATAGATTTCTAATGCTTCTTAGAACGCGATATCGCTTCTCATTTCTATGTTTCATGGTAAGATATAATATGATTTGCGAAGTGTTATGTATTCCTCGTCTACACTTCAAATGAATGTAAATGCGACACTTCCTTGCAAGGAAATAGCGTCTGCAGATGTCTACGTATCGTAGCAATAGAGTTCTTATGATTCTTAAAACGCGATATCGCATCTCATTTCTATGTTTCATGGTAAGATATAATATGATTTGCGAAGTGTTATGTATTCTTTATCTACACTTCATATGAACGTTAATGCGACACTACCTTGCAAGGAAAGTGCGTTTGCAGATGTCTACGTATCGTAGCAATAGAGTTCTAATGCTTCCTAAAACGCGATATCGCATCTCATTTCTACGTTACATGGTAAGATGTAATATGATTTGCGAAGTGTTATGTATTCGTCGTCTACACTTCAAATGAATGTAAATGTGACACTCCCTTGCAAGGAAATAGCGTTTGCAGATGTCTACGTATCGGAGCAATAGAGTTCTAATGCTTCTTAAAACGCGATATCGCATCTCATTTCTATGTTTCATGGTAAGATATAATATGATTTGCGAAGTGTCATGTATTCCTCGTCTACACTTCAAATGAATGTAAATGCGAGACTTCCTTGCTAGGAAATAGCGTCTGCAGATGTCTAGGTATCGTAGCAATAGTGTTCTAATGCTTCTTAAGACGTGTAATCGCATCTCATTTCTATGTTTCATGGTAAGATATAATATGATTTGCGAAGTGTTATGTATTCCTCGTCTAAACTTCAAATGAATGTAAATGCGACAATTCATTGCAAGGAAATAGCGTTTGCAGATGTCTACGTATCGTAGCAATAGATTTCTAATGCTTCTTAGAACGCGATATCGCTTCTCATTTCTATGTTTCATGGTAAGATATAATATGATTTGCGAAGTGTTATGTATTCCTCGTCTACACTTCAAATGAATGTAAATGCGACACTTCCTTGCAAGGAAATAGCGTCTGCAGATGTCTACGTATCGTAGCAATAGAGTTCTTATGATTCTTAAAACGCGATATCGCATCTCATTTCTATGTTTCATGGTAAGATATAATATGATTTGCGAAGTGTTATGTATTCTTTGTCTACACTTCATATGAACGTTAATGCGACACTACCTTGCAAGGAAAGTGCGTTTGCAGATGTCTACGTATCGTAGCAATAGAGTTCTTATGATTCTTAAAACGCGATATCGCATCTCATTTCTATGTTTCATGGTAAGATATAATATGATTTGCGTAGTGTTATGTGCTCCTCGTCTACACTTCAAATGAATGTAAATGCGACACTTTCTTGCAAGGAAATAGCGTTTGCAGATGTCTACGTATCGTAGCAATAGAGTTCTTGTGATTCTTATAACGCGATATCGCATCTCATTTCTATGTTTCATGGTAAGATATAATATGATTTGCGAAGTGTTATGTATTCCTCGTCTACACTTCAAATGAATGTAAATGCGACACTTCCTTGCAAGGAAATAGCGTTTGCAGATGTCTACGTATCGAAGCAATAGAGTTCAAATGCTTCTTAAAACGAGATATTGCATCACATATATATGTTTCATGCTAAGATATATTATTCATTGCGAAGTGTTATGCATTCTACGTCTACGATTCAAATGAACGTAAATGCGACACTTCCTTGCTAGGAAATAGCGTCTGCAGTTGTCTAGGTATCGTAGCAATAGAGTTCTAGTGCTTCTTAAAACGCGATATAGCATCTCATTTCTATGTTTCATGGTAAGATATAATATGATTTGCGAAGTGTTATGTATTCCTCTTCTACACTTCAAATGGATGTGAATATGACACTTCCTCGGTAGGAAATAGCGTTTGCAGGTGTCTACCTATCGTAGCAGTAGAGTTCTAATGCTTCTTAAAACGCGATATCGCTTCTCATTTCTATGTTTCATGGTAAGATATAATATGATTTGCGAAGTGTTATGTATTCCTCGTCTACACTTCAAATGAATGTAAATGCGACACTTCCTTGGAAAGAAATAGCGTTTGCAGATGTCTACGTATCGTAGCAATAGATTTCTAATGCTTCTTAAAACGGGATATCGCATCTCATTTCTATGTTTCATGGTAAGATATAATATGATTTGCGAGGTGTCATGTATTCCTCGTCTACACTTCAAATGAATGTAAATGCGACACTTCCTTGCTAGGAAATAGCGTCTGCAGATGTCTAGGTATCGTAGCAATAGAGTTCTAATGCTTCTTAAAACGCGATATCGCATCTCATTTCTATGTTTCATGGTAAGATATAACATGATTTGCGAAGTGTTATGTATTCCTCGTCTACACTTCAAATGAATGTAAATGCGAAACTTCCTTGCAAGGAAATAGCGTTTGCAGATGTCTACCTATCGTAGCAGTTGAGTTCTAATGCTTCTTAAAACGCGATATCGCATCTCATTTCTATGTTTCATGGTAAGATATAATATGATTTGCGAAGTGTTATGTATTCCTCTTCTACACTTCAAATGGATGTGAATATGACACTTCCTCGGTAGGAAATAGCGTTTGCAGGTGTCTACCTATCGTAGCAATAGAATTCTAATGCATCTTAAAACGCGATATCGCATCTCATTTCTATGTTTCATGGTAAGATATAATATGATTTGCGAAGTGTCATGTATTCCTCGTCTACACTTCAAATGAATGTAAGTGCGACACTTCCTTGCTAGGAAATAGCGTCTGCAGATGTCTAGGTATCGTAGCAATAGTGTTCTAATGCTTCTTAAAACGCGATATCGCATCTCATTTCTATGTTTCGTGGTAAGATATAATATGATTTGCGAAGTCTTATGTATTCCTCGTCTACACTTCAAATGAATGTAAATGCGACACTTCCTTGGTAGGAAATAGCGTCTGCAGATGTCTAGGTATCGTAGCAAAAGAGTTCTAATGCTTCTTAAAACGCGATATCGCATCTCATTTCTATGTTTCATGGTAAGATATAACATGATTTGCGAAGTGTTATGTATTCCTCGTCTATACTTCAAATGAATGTAAATGCGACACTTCCTTGCTAGGAAATAGCGTCTGCAGATGTCTAGGTATCGTAGCAATGGAGTTATAATGCTTCCTAAAACGCGATATCGCATCTCATTTCTACGTTTCATGGTAAGATGTAATATGATTTGCGAAGTGTTATGTATTCGTCGTCTACACTTCAAATGAATGTAAATGTGACACTCCCTTGCAAGGAAATAGCGTTTGCAGATGTCTACGTATCGGAGCAATAGAGTTCTAATGCTTCTTAAAATGCGATATCGCATCTCATTTCTATGTTTCATGGTAAGATATAATATGATTTGCGAAGTGTCATGTATTCCTCGTCTACACTTCAAATGAATGTAAATGCGAGACTTCCTTGCTAGGAAATAGCGTCTGCAGATGTCTAGGTATCGTAGCAATAGTGTTCTAATGCTTCTTAAGACGTGTAATCGCATCTCATTTCTATGTTTCATGGTAAGATATAATATGATTTGCGAAGTGTTATGTATTCCTCGTCTAAACTTCAAATGAATGTAAATGCGACAATTCATTGCAAGGAAATAGCGTTTGCAGATGTCTACGTATCGTAGCAATAGATTTCTAATGCTTCTTAGAACGCGATATCGCTTCTCATTTCTATGTTTCATGGTAAGATATAATATGATTTGCGAAGTGTTATGTATTCCTCGTCTACACTTCAAATGAATGTAAATGCGACACTTCCTTGCAAGGAAATAGCGTCTGCAGATGTCTACGTATCGTAGCAATAGAGTTCTTATGATTCTTAAAACGCGATATCGCATCTCATTTCTATGTTTCATGGTAAGATATTATATGACTTGCGAGGTGTCATGTATTCCTCGTCTACACTTCAAGTGAATGTAAATGCGACACTTCCTTGCTAGGAAATAGCGTCTGCAGATGTCTAGCTATCGTAGCAACAGAGTTCTAATGCTTCTTAAAACGCGATATCGCATCTCATTTCTATGTTTCATGGTAAGATATTATATAATTTGCGAAGTGTTATGTATTCCTCGTCTACATTTCAAATGAATGTAAATGCGACACTTCCTTGCTAGGAAATAGCGTCTGCAGATATCTAGGTATCGTAGCGATAGAGTTCTAATGCTTCTTAAAACGCGATATCGCACCTCATTTCTATGTTTCATGGTAAGATATAATATGATTTGCGAAGTGTTATGTATTCCTCGTCTACACTTCATATGAATGTAAATGCGACACTTCCTTGGTAGGAAATAGCGTTTGCAGATGTCTACGTATCGTAGCAATAGTGTTCTTATGATTCTTACAACGCGATATCGCACCTCATTTCCATGTTTCATGGTAAGATATTATGTGATTTGCGAGGTGTCATGTATTCCTCGTCTACACTTCAAGTGAATGTAAATGCGACACTTCCTTGCTAGGAAATAGCGTCTGCAGATGTCTAGCTATCGTAGCAACAGAGTTCTAATGCTTCTTAAAACGCGATATCGCATCTCATTTCTATGTTTCATGGTAAGATATTATATAATTTGCGAAGTGTTATGTATTCCTCGTCTACACTTCAAATGAATGTAAATGCGACACTTCCTTGCTAGGAAATAGCGTCTGCAGATATCTAGGTATCGTAGCGATAGAGTTCTAATGCTTCTTAAAACGCGATATCGCACCTCATTTCTATGTTTCATGGTGAGATATAATATGATTTGCGAAGTGTTATGTATTCCTCGTCTACACTTCAAATGAATGTAAATGCGACTCTTCCTTGCTAGGAAATAGCGTCTGCAGATGTCTAGGTATCGTAGCTATAGAGTTCAAATGCTTCTTAAAACGAGATATAGCATCTCATATCTACGTTTCATGATAAGATATAATATTCATTGCGAAGTGTTATGCATTCCTCGTATACGATTCAAATGAATGTAAATGCGACACTTTCTTGCAAGGAAATAGCGTTTGCAGATGTCTACGTATCGTAGCAATAGAGTTCTTGTGATCCTTATAACGCGATATCGCATCTTATTTCTATGTTTCATGGTAAGATATAATATGATTTGCGAAGTGTTATGTATTCCTCGTCTACACTTCAAATGAATGTAAATGCGACACTTCCTTGCAAGGAAATAGCGTTTGCAGATGTCTACGTATCGAAGCAATAGAGTTCAAATGCTTCTTAAAACGAGATATTGCATCACATATATATGTTTCATGCTAAGATATATTATTCATTGCGAAGTGTTATGCATTCTACGTCTACGATTCAAATGAACGTAAATGCGACACTTCCTTGCTAGGAAATAGCGTCTGCAGTTGTCCAGGTATCGTAGCAATAGAGTTCTAATGCTTCTTAAAACGCGATATAGCATCTCATTTCTATGTTTCATGGTAGGATATTATATGATTTGCGAAGTGTTATGTATTCCTCGTCTACACTTCAAATGAATGTAAATGCGACACTTCCTTGTAAGGAAATAGAGTCTGCAGATGTCTACGTATCGTAGCAATAGATGTCTTATGATTCTTAAAACGCGATATCGCATCTCATTTCTATGTTTCATGTTAAGATATAATATGATTTGCGAAGTGTTATGTATTCCTCGTCTACACTTCATATGAATGTTAATGCGACACTTCCTTGCAAGGAAAGTTCGTTTGCAGATGTCTACGTATCGTAGCAATAGAGTTCTTATGATTCTTAAAACGCGATATCGCATCTCATTTCTATGTTTCATGGTAAGATATAATATGATTTGCGTAGAGTTATGTGCTCCTCGTCTACACTTCAATTGAATGTAAATGCGACACTCCCTTGAAAGGAAATAGCGTCTGCAGATGTCTAGGTATCGTAGCGATAGAGTTCTAATGCTCCTCAAAACGCAATATCGCATCTCATTTCTATGTTTCATGGTAAGATATAATATGATTTGCGAAGTGTGATGTATTCCTCGTCTACACTTCAAATGAATGTAAATGCGACAATTCATTGCAAGGAAATAGCGTTTGCAGATGTCTACGTATCGTAGCAATAGATTTCTAATGCTTCTTAGAACGCGATATCGCTTCTCATTTCTATGTTTCATGGTAAGATATAATATGATTTGCGAAGTGTTATGTATTCCTCGTCTACACTTCAAATGAATGTAAATGCGACACTTCCTTGGAAAGAAATAGCGTTTGCAGATGTCTACGTATCGTAGCAATAGATTTCTAATGCTTCTTAAAACGGGATATCGCATCTCATTTCTATGTTTCATGGTAAGATATAATATGATTTGCGAGGTGCCATGTATTCCTCGTCTACACTTCAAATGAATGTAAATGCGACACTTCCTTGGTAGGAAATAGCGTCTGCAGATGTCTAGGTATCGTAGCAAAAGAGTTCTAATGCTTCTTAAAACGCGATATCGCATCTCATTTCTATGTTTCATGGTAAGATATAACATGATTTGCGAAGTGTTATGTATTCCTCGTCTATACTTCAAATGAATGTAAATGCGACACTTCCTTGCTAGGAAATAGCGTCTGCAGATGTCTAGGTATCGTAGCAATAGAGTTCTAATGCTTCCTAAAACGCGATATCGCATCTCATTTCTACGTTTCATGGTAAGATGTAATATGATTTGCGAAGTGTTATGTATTCGTCGTCTACACTTCAAATGAATGTAAATGTGACACTCCCTTGCAAGGAAATAGCGTTTGCAGATGTCTACGTATCGGAGCAATAGAGTTCTAATGCTTCTTAAAACGCGATATCGCATCTCATTTCTATGTTTCATGGTAAGATATAATATGATTTGCGAAGTGTCATGTATTCCTCGTCTACACTTCAAATGAATGTAAATGCGAGACTTCCTTGCTAGGAAATAGCGTCTGCAGATGTCTAGGTATCGTAGCAATAGTGTTCTAATGCTTCTTAAGACGTGTAATCGCATCTCATTTCTATGTTTCATGGTAAGATATAATATGATTTGCGAAGTGTTATGTATTCCTCGTCTAAACTTCAAATGAATGTAAATGCGACAATTCATTGCAAGGAAATAGCGTTTGCAGATGTCTACGTATCGTAGCAATAGATTTCTAATGCTTCTTAGAACGCGATATCGCTTCTCATTTCTATGTTTCATGGTAAGATATAATATGATTTGCGAAGTGTTATGTATTCCTCGTCTACACTTCAAATGAATGTAAATGCGACACTTCCTTGCAAGGAAATAGCGTCTGCAGATGTCTACGTATCGTAGCAATAGAGTTCTTATGATTCTTAAAACGCGATATCGCATCTCATTTCTATGTTTCATGGTAAGATATAATATGATTTGCGAAGTGTTATGTATTCTTTATCTACACTTCATATGAACGTTAATGCGACACTACCTTGCAAGGAAAGTGCGTTTGCAGATGTCTACGTATCGTAGCAATAGAGTTCTAATGCTTCCTAAAACGCGATATCGCATCTCATTTCTACGTTACATGGTAAGATGTAATATGATTTGCGAAGTGTTATGTATTCGTCGTCTACACTTCAAATGAATGTAAATGTGACACTCCCTTGCAAGGAAATAGCGTTTGCAGATGTCTACGTATCGGAGCAATAGAGTTCTAATGCTTCTTAAAACGCGATATCGCATCTCATTTCTATGTTTCATGGTAAGATATAATATGATTTGCGAAGTGTCATGTATTCCTCGTCTACACTTCAAATGAATGTAAATGCGAGACTTCCTTGCTAGGAAATAGCGTCTGCAGATGTCTAGGTATCGTAGCAATAGTGTTCTAATGCTTCTTAAGACGTGTAATCGCATCTCATTTCTATGTTTCATGGTAAGATATAATATGATTTGCGAAGTGTTATGTATTCCTCGTCTAAACTTCAAATGAATGTAAATGCGACAATTCATTGCAAGGAAATAGCGTTTGCAGATGTCTACGTATCGTAGCAATAGATTTCTAATGCTTCTTAGAACGCGATATCGCTTCTCATTTCTATGTTTCATGGTAAGATATAATATGATTTGCGAAGTGTTATGTATTCCTCGTCTACACTTCAAATGAATGTAAATGCGACACTTCCTTGCAAGGAAATAGCGTCTGCAGATGTCTACGTATCGTAGCAATAGAGTTCTTATGATTCTTAAAACGCGATATCGCATCTCATTTCTATGTTTCATGGTAAGATATAATATGATTTGCGAAGTGTTATGTATTCTTTGTCTACACTTCATATGAACGTTAATGCGACACTACCTTGCAAGGAAAGTGCGTTTGCAGATGTCTACGTATCGTAGCAATAGAGTTCTTATGATTCTTAAAACGCGATATCGCATCTCATTTCTATGTTTCATGGTAAGATATAATATGATTTGCGTAGTGTTATGTGCTCCTCGTCTACACTTCAAATGAATGTAAATGCGACACTTTCTTGCAAGGAAATAGCGTTTGCAGATGTCTACGTATCGTAGCAATAGAGTTCTTGTGATTCTTATAACGCGATATCGCATCTCATTTCTATGTTTCATGGTAAGATATAATATGATTTGCGAAGTGTTATGTATTCCTCGTCTACACTTCAAATGAATGTAAATGCGACACTTCCTTGCAAGGAAATAGCGTTTGCAGATGTCTACGTATCGAAGCAATAGAGTTCAAATGCTTCTTAAAACGAGATATTGCATCACATATATATGTTTCATGCTAAGATATATTATTCATTGCGAAGTGTTATGCATTCTACGTCTACGATTCAAATGAACGTAAATGCGACACTTCCTTGCTAGGAAATAGCGTCTGCAGTTGTCTAGGTATCGTAGCAATAGAGTTCTAGTGCTTCTTAAAACGCGATATAGCATCTCATTTCTATGTTTCATGGTAAGATATAATATGATTTGCGAAGTGTTATGTATTCCTCTTCTACACTTCAAATGGATGTGAATATGACACTTCCTCGGTAGGAAATAGCGTTTGCAGGTGTCTACCTATCGTAGCAGTAGAGTTCTAATGCTTCTTAAAACGCGATATCGCTTCTCATTTCTATGTTTCATGGTAAGATATAATATGATTTGCGAAGTGTTATGTATTCCTCGTCTACACTTCAAATGAATGTAAATGCGACACTTCCTTGGAAAGAAATAGCGTTTGCAGATGTCTACGTATCGTAGCAATAGATTTCTAATGCTTCTTAAAACGGGATATCGCATCTCATTTCTATGTTTCATGGTAAGATATAATATGATTTGCGAGGTGTCATGTATTCCTCGTCTACACTTCAAATGAATGTAAATGCGACACTTCCTTGCTAGGAAATAGCGTCTGCAGATGTCTAGGTATCGTAGCAATAGAGTTCTAATGCTTCTTAAAACGCGATATCGCATCTCATTTCTATGTTTCATGGTAAGATATAACATGATTTGCGAAGTGTTATGTATTCCTCGTCTACACTTCAAATGAATGTAAATGCGAAACTTCCTTGCAAGGAAATAGCGTTTGCAGATGTCTACCTATCGTAGCAGTTGAGTTCTAATGCTTCTTAAAACGCGATATCGCATCTCATTTCTATGTTTCATGGTAAGATATAATATGATTTGCGAAGTGTTATGTATTCCTCTTCTACACTTCAAATGGATGTGAATATGACACTTCCTCGGTAGGAAATAGCGTTTGCAGGTGTCTACCTATCGTAGCAATAGAATTCTAATGCATCTTAAAACGCGATATCGCATCTCATTTCTATGTTTCATGGTAAGATATAATATGATTTGCGAAGTGTCCATGTATTCCTCGTCTACACTTCAAATGAATGTAAGTGCGACACTTCCTTGCTAGGAAATAGCGTCTGCAGATGTCTAGGTATCGTAGCAATAGTGTTCTAATGCTTCTTAAAACGCGATATCGCATCTCATTTCTATGTTTCGTGGTAAGATATAATATGATTTGCGAAGTCTTATGTATTCCTCGTCTACACTTCAAATGAATGTAAATGCGACACTTCCTTGGTAGGAAATAGCGTCTGCAGATGTCTAGGTATCGTAGCAAAAGAGTTCTAATGCTTCTTAAAACGCGATATCGCATCTCATTTCTATGTTTCATGGTAAGATATAACATGATTTGCGAAGTGTTATGTATTCCTCGTCTATACTTCAAATGAATGTAAATGCGACACTTCCTTGCTAGGAAATAGCGTCTGCAGATGTCTAGGTATCGTAGCAATAGAGTTATAATGCTTCCTAAAACGCGATATCGCATCTCATTTCTACGTTTCATGGTAAGATGTAATATGATTTGCGAAGTGTTATGTATTCGTCGTCTACACTTCAAATGAATGTAAATGTGACACTCCCTTGCAAGGAAATAGCGTTTGCAGATGTCTACGTATCGGAGCAATAGAGTTCTAATGCTTCTTGAAAATGCGATATCGCATCTCATTTCTATGTTTCATGGTAAGATATAATATGATTTGCGAAGTGTCATGTATTCCTCGTCTACACTTCAAATGATGTAAATGCGAGACTTCCTTGCTAGGAAATAGCGTCTGCAGATGTCTAGGTATCGTAGCAATAGTGTTCTAATGCTTCTTAAGACGTGTAATCGCATCTCATTTCTATGTTTCATGGTAAGATATAATATGATTTGCGAAGTGTTATGTATTCCTCGTCTAAACTTCAAATGAATGTAAATGCGACAATTCATTGCAAGGAAATAGCGTTTGCAGATGTCTACGTATCGTAGCAATAGATTTCTAATGCTTCTTAGAACGCGATATCGCTTCTCATTTTCTATGTTTCATGGTAAGATATAATATGATTTGCGAAGTGTTATGTATTCCTCGTCTACACTTCAAATGAATGTAAATGCGACACTTCCTTGCAAGGAAATAGCGTCTGCAGATGTCTACGTATCGTAGCAATAGAGTTCTTATGATTCTTAAAACGCGATATCGCATCTCATTTCTATGTTTCATGGTAAGATATAATATGATTTGCGAAGTGTTATGTATTCTTTGTCTACACTTCATATGAACGTTAATGCGACACTACCTTGCAAGGAAAGTGCGTTTGCAGATGTCTACGTATCGTAGCAATAGAGTTCTTATGATTCTTAAAACGCGATATCGCATCTCATTTCTATGTTTCATGGTAAGATATAATATGATTTGCGTAGTGTTATGTGCTCCTCGTCTACACTTCAAATGAATGTAAATGCGACACTCCCTTGAAAGGAAATAGCGTCTGCAGATGTCTAGGTATCGTAGCGATAGAGTTCTAATGCTTCTCAAAACGCAATATCGCATCTCATTTCTATGTTTCATGGTAGGATATAATATGATTTGCGAAGTGTGATGTATTCCTCGTCTACACTTCAAATGAATGTAAATGCAACACTTCCTTGCAAGGAAATAGCGTTTGCAGATGTCTGCCTATCGTAGCAGTAGAGTTCTTATGCTTCTTAAAACGCGATATCGCATCTCATTTCTATGTTTCATGGTAAGATATAATATTCATTGCGAAGTGTTATGCATTCCTCGTCTGCGATTCAAATGAACGTAAATGCGACACTTCCTTGCAAGGAAATAGCGTTTGCAGATGTCTACGTATCGTAACAATAGAGTTCCTATGATTCTTAAAACGCGATATCGCGTCTCATTTCTATGTTTCATGGTAAGATATAATATGATTTGCGAAGTGTCATGTATTCCTCGTCAACACTTCAAATGAATGTAAATGCGATACTTCCTTGCTAGGAAATAGCGACTGCAGATGTCTAGGTATCGTAGCAATAGAGTTCTAATGCCTCTTAAAACGCGATATCGCATCTCATTCCTGTGTTTCATAGTAAGATATAATATGATTCGCGAAGTGTCATGTATTCCTCGTTTACACTTCAAATGAATGTAAATGCGACACTTCCTTGCTAGGAAATAGCGTCTGCAGATGTCTAGGTATCGTAGCAATAGAGTTCAAATGCTTCTTAAAACGAGATATAGCATCTCATATCTACGTTTCATGATAAGATATAATATTCATTGCGAAGTGTTATGCATTCCTCGTATACGATTCAAATGAATGTAAATGCGACACTTTCTTGCAAGGAAATAGCGTTTGCAGATGTCTACGTATCGTAGCAATATAGTTCTTGTGATTCTTAAAACGCGATATCACATCTCATTTCTATGTTTCATGGTAAGATATAATATGATTTGCGAAGTGTTATGTATTCCTCGTCTACACTTCAAATGAATGTAAATGCGACTCTTCCTTGCTAGGAAATAGCGTCTGCAGATGTCTAGGTATCGTAGCTATAGAGTTCAAATGCTTCTTAAAACGAGATATAGCATCTCATATCTACGTTTCATGATAAGATATAATATTCATTGCGAAGTGTTATGCATTCCTCGTATACGATTCAAATGAATGTAAATGCGACACTTTCTTGCAAGGAAATATCGTTTGCAGATGTCTACGTATCGTAGCAATAGAGTTCTTGTGATTCTTAAAACGCGATATCGCATCTCATTTCTATGTTTCATGGTAAGATATAATATGATTTGCGAAGTGTTATGTATTCCTCGTCTACACTTCAAATGAATGTAAATGCGACACTTCCTTGCAAGGAAATAGCGTTTGCAGATGTCTACGTATCGAAGCAATAGAGTTCAAATGCTTCTTAAAACGAGATATTGCATCACATATCTATGTCTCATGCTAAGATATATTATTCATTGCGAAGTGTTATGCATTCTACGTCTACGATTCAAATGAACGTAAATGCGACACTTCCTTGCTAGGAAATACCGTCTGCAGTTGTCTAGGTATCGTAGCAATAGAGTTCTAATGCTTCTTAAAACGCGATATAGCATCTCATTTCTATGTTTCATGGTAGGATATTATATGATTTGCGAGGTGTTATGTATTCCTCGTCTACACTTCAAATGAATGTAAATGCGACTCTTCCTTGTAAGGATATAGAGTCTGCAGATGTCTACGTATCGTAGCAATAGATGTCTTATGATTCTTAAAACGCGATATCGCATCTCATTTCTATGTTCATGTTAAGATATAATATGATTTGCGAAGTGTTATGTATTCCTCGTCTACACTTCATATGAATGTTAATGCGACACTTCCTTGCAAGGAAAGTTCGTTTGCAGATGTCTACGTATCGTAGCAATAGAGTTCTTATGATTCTTAAAACGCGATATCGCATCTCATTTCTATGTTTCATGGTAAGATATAATATGATTTGCGTAGAGTTATGTGCTCCTCGTCTACACTTCAATTGAATGTAAATGCGACACTCCCTTGAAAGGAAATAGCGTCTGCAGATGTCTAGGTATCGTAGCGATAGAGTTCTAATGCTCCTCAAAACGCAATATCGCATGTCATTTCTGTGTTTCATGGTAAGATGTAATATGATTTGCGAAGTGTGATGTATTCCTCGTCTACACTTCAAATGAATGTAAATGCGACACTTCCTTGCAAGGATATAGCGTTTGCAGATGTCTACCTATCGTAGCAGTAGAGTTCTAATGCTTCTTAAAACGCGATATCGCTTCTCATTTCTATGTTTCATGGTAAGATATAATATGATTTGCGTAGTGTTATGTATTCCTCGTCTACACTTCAAATGAATGTAAATGCGACACTTCCTTGGAAAGAAATAGCGTTTGCAGATGTCTACGTATCGTAGCAATAGATTTCTAATGCTTCTTAAAACGGGATATCGCATCTCATTTCTATGTTTCATGGTAAGATATAACATGATTTGCGAAGTGTGATGTATTCCTCGTCTACACTTCAAATGAATGTAAATGCGAAACTTCCTTGCAAGGAAATAGCGTTTGCAGATGTCTACCTATCGTAGCAGTTGAGTTCTAATGCTTCTTAAAACGCGATATCGCATCTCATTTCTATGTTTCATGGTAAGATATAATATGATTTGCGAAGTGTTATGTATTCCTCTTCTACACTTCAAATGGATGTGAATATGACACTTCCTCGGTAGGAAATAGCGTTTGCAGATGTCTACGTATCGTAGCAATAGAGTTCTTATGATTCTTAAAACGCGATATCGCATCTCATTTCTATGTTTCATGGTAAGATATAATATGATTTGCGAAGTGTTATGTATTCTTCGTCTACACTTCAAATGAATGTAAATGCGACACTTCCTAGCAAGGAAATAGCGTTTGCAGATGTCTACGTATCTTAGAAATAGTGTTCTAATGCTTCTTAAAACGCGATATCGCATCTCATTTCCATGTTTCATGGTAAGATATAATATGATTTGCGAAGTGTTATGTATTCTTCGTCTACACTTCAAATGAATGTAAATGCGACACTTCCTAGCAAGGAAATAGCGTTTGCAGATGTCTACGTATCTTAGCAATAGTGTTCTAATGCTTCTTAAAACGCGATATCGAATCTCTTATCCATGTTTCATGGTAAGAAATAATATGATTTGCGAAGTGTTATGTATTCCTCGTGTACACTTCATATGAATGTTAATGCGACACTTCCTTGCAAGGAAAGAGCGTTTCAAGATGTCTAAGTATCGTAGCAATAGAGTTCTTATGATACTTAAAACGCGATATCGCATTTCATTTCTATGTTTCATGGTAAGATATAATATGATTTGCGAAGTGTGTGTATTGCACGTCTACACTTCATATGAATGTAAATGCGGCACTTCCTTGCTAGGAAATAGCGTCTGCAGATGTCTAGGTATCGTAGCAATAGAGTTCAAGTGCTTCTTAAAACGAGATATTGCATCTCATATCTATGTTTCATGATAAGATATAATATTCATTGCGAAGTGTTATGCATTCCTCGTCTACGATTCAAATGAATGTAAATGCGACTCTTCCTTGCAAGGAAATAGCGTTTGCAGATGTCTACGTATCGTAGCAATAGAGTACTTATGATTCTTAAAACGCGATATAGCATCTCATTTCTATGTTTCATGGTAAGATATAATATAATTTGCGAAGTACTATGTATTCCTCGTCTACACTTCAAATGAATGTGAATGCGACACTTCCTCGCTAGGAAATAGCGTTTGGAGATGTCTACGTATCGTAGCAATAGATTTCTAATGCTTCTTAAAACGCGATATCGCATCTCATTCCTATGTTTCATGGTAAGATATAATATGATTTGCGAAGTGTTATATATTCCTCGTCTACACTTCAAATGAATGTAAATGCGACACATCCTTGCAAGGAAATAGCGTTTGCAGATGTCTACGTATCGTAGCAATAGAGTTCTTATGATTCTCAAAACGCGATATCGCATCTCACTTCTATGTTTCATGGTAAGATATAATATGATTTGCGAAGTGTTATGTATTCCTCGTCTACACTTCAAATGAATGTAAATGCGACACTTCCTTGCAAGGAAATAGCGTTTGCAGATTACTGCGTTTCGCAGATATAGAGTTCTTATGATTCTTAAAACGCGATATCGCACCTCATTTCTATGTTTCATGGTAAGATATAATATGATTTGCGAAGTGTTATGTATTCTTCGTCTACACTTCAAACGAATGTAAATGCGACACTTCCAAGCAAGGAAATATCGTTTGCAGATGTCTACGTATCTTAGCAATAGTGTTCTAATGCTTCTTAAAACGCGATATCGCAACTCATTTCCATGTTTCATGGTAAGATATAATATGATTTGCGAAGTGTTATGTACTCCTCGTCTACACTTCAAATGAATGTAAATGCGACACTTCCTTGAAAGGAAATAGCGTCTGCAGATGTCTAGGTATCGTAGCGATAGGGTTCTAATGCTTCTCAAAACGCAATATCGCATCTCATTTCTATGTTTCATGGTAAGATATAATATGATTTGCGAAGTGTGACGTATTCCTCGTCTACACTTCAAATGAATGTAAATGCGACACTTCCTTGCAAAGAAATAGCGTTTGCAGATGTCTACGTATCGTAGCAATAGATTTCAAATGCTTCTTAAAACGCGATATTGCATCACATTTCTATGTTTCATGGTAAGATATAATATGATTTACGTAGTGTTATGTATTCCTCGTCTACACTTCAAATGAATGTAAATGCGACACTTCCTTGAAATGAAATAGCGTCTGCAGATGGCTAGGTGTCGCAGCGATAGAGTTCTAATGTTTCTCAAAACACAATATCGCATCTCATTTCTATGTTTCATGGTAAGATATAATATGATTTGCGAAGTGTTATGTACTCCTCGTCTACACTTCAAATGAATGTAAATGCGACACTTCCTTGCAAGGAAATAGCGTTTGCAGATGTCTACCTATCGTAGCAGTAGAGTTCTAATGCTTATTGAAACGCGATATCGCATTTCATTTCTATGATTCATGGTAAGATATAATATGATTTGCGAAGTGTGTGTATTCCACGTCTACACTTCAAATGAATGTAAATGCGACACTTCCTTGCAAAGAAATAGCGTTTGCAGATGTCTACGTATCGTAGCAATAGATTTCAAATGCTTCTTAAAACGCGATATCGCATCACATTTCTATGTTTCATGGTAAGATATAATATGATTTGCGTAGTGTTATGTACTCCTCGTCTAGACTTCAAATGAATGTAAATGCGACACTTCCTTGCTAGGAAATAGCGTCTGCAGATGTCTAGGTATCGTAGCAACAGCGTTCTAATGCTTCTAAAAACGCGATAACGCATCTCATTTCTATGTTTCATGGTAAGATATTATATAATTTGCGAAGTGTTATGTATTCCTCGTCTACACTTCAAATGAATGTAAATGCGACACTTCCTTGCTAGGAAATAGCGTCTGCAGATATCTAGGTATCGTAGCGATAGAGTTCTAATGCTTCTTAAAACGCGATATCGCACCACATTTCTATGTTTCATGGTAAGATATAATATGATTTGCGAAGTGCTATGTATTCCTCGTCTACACTTCAAATGAATGTAAATGCGACACTTCCTTGCAAGGAAATAGCGTTTGCAGATTACTGCGTATCGCAGCTATAGAGTTCTTATGATTCTTAAAACGCTATATCGCATCTCATTTCTATGTTTCATGGTAAGATATAATATGATTTGCGAAGTGTTATGTATTCTTCGTCTACACTTCAAATGAATGTAAATGCGACACTTCCTTGTAAGGAAATAGAGTCTGCAGATGTCTACGTATCGTAGCAATAGATGTCTTATGATTCTTAAAACGCGATATCGCATCTCATTTCTATGTTTCATGTTAAGATATAATATGATTTGCGAAGTGTTATGTATTCCTCGTCTACACTTCATATGAATGTTAATGCGACACTTCCTTGCAAGGAAAGTTCGTTTGCAGATGTCTACGTATCGTAGCAATAGAGTTCTTATGATTCTTAAAACGCGATATCGCATCTCATTTCTATGTTTCATGGTAAGATATAATATGATTTGCGTAGAGTTATGTGCTCCTCGTCTACACTTCAATTGAATGTAAATGCGACACTCCCTTGAAAGGAAATAGCGTCTGCAGATGTCTAGGTATCGTAGCGATAGAGTTCTAATGCTCCTCAAAACGCAATATCGCATCTCATTTCTGTGTTTCATGGTAAGATATAATATGATTTGCGAAGTGTGATGTATTCCTCGTCTACACTTCAAATGAATGTAAATGCGACACTTCCTTGCAAGGATATAGCGTTTGCAGATGTCTACCTACCGTAGCAGTAGAGTTCTAATGCTTCTTAAAACGCGATATCGCTTCTCATTTCTATGTTTCATGGTAAGATATAATATGATTTGCGAAGTGTTATGTATTCCTCGTCTACACTTCAAATGAATGTAAATGCGACACTTCCTTGGAAAGAAATAGCGTTTGCAGATGTCTACGTATCGTAGCAATAGATTTCTAATGCTTCTTAAAACGGGATATCGCATCTCATTTCTACGTTTCATGGTAAGATATAACATGATTTGCGAAGTGTGATGTATTCCTCGTCTACACTTCAAATGAATGTAAATGCGAAACTTCCTTGCAAGGAAATAGCGTTTGCAGATGTCTACCTATCGTAGCAGTTGAGTTCTAATGCTTCTTAAAACGCGATATCGCATCTCATTTCTATGTTTCATGGTAAGATATAATATGATTTGCGAAGTGTTATGTATTCCTCTTCTAGACTTCAAATGGATGTGAATATGACACTTCCTCGGTAGGAAATAGCGTTTGCAGATGTCTACGTGTCGTAGCAATAGAGTTCTTATGATTCTTAAAACGCGATATCGCATCTCATTTCTATGTTTCATGGTAAGATATAATATGATATGCGAAGTGTTATGTATTCTTCGTCTACACTTCAAATGAATGTAAATGCGACACTTCCTAGCAAGGAAATAGCGTTTGCAGATGTCTACGTATCGTAGCAATAGATTTCTAATGCTTCTTAAAACGGGATATCGCATCTCATTTCTATGTTTCATGGTAAGATATAACATGATTTGCGAAGTGTGATGTATTCCTCGTCTACACTTCAAATGAATGTAAATGCGAAACTTCCTTGCAAGGAAATAGCGTTTGCAGATGTCTACCTATCGTAGCAGTTGTGTTCTAATGCTTCTTAAAACGCGATATCGCATCTCATTTCTATGTTTCATGGTAAGATATAATATGATTTGCGTAGTGTTATGTACTCCTCGTCTAGACTTCAAATGAATGTAAATGCGACACTTCCTTGCTAGGAAATAGCGTCTGCAGATGTCTAGGTATCGTAGCAACAGCGTTCTAATGCTTCTAAAAACGCGATAACGCATCTCATTTCTATGTTTCATGGTAAGATATTATATAATTTGCGAAGTGTTATGTATTCCTCGTCTACACTTCAAATGAATGTAAATGCGACACTTCCTTGCTAGGAAATAGCGTTTCAAGATGTCTAAGTATCGTAGCAATAGAGTTCTTATGATACTTAAAACGCGATATCGCATTTCATTTCTATGTTTCATGGTAAGATATAATATGATTTGCGAAGTGTGTGTATTGCACGTCTACACTTCATATGAATGTAAATGCGGCACTTCCTTGCTAGGAAATAGCGTCTGCAGATGTCTAGGTATCGTAGCAATAGAGTTCAAGTGCTTCTTAAAACGAGATATTGCATCTCATACCTATGTTTCATGATAAGATATAATATTCATTGCGAAGTGTTATGCATTCCTCGTCTACGATTCAAATGAATGTAAATGCGACTCTTCCTTGCAAGGAAATAGCGTTTGCAGATGTCTACGTATCGTAGCAATAGAGTACTTATGATTCTTAAAACGCGATATAGCATCTCATTTCTATGTTTCATGGTAAGATATAATATAATTTGCGAAGTACTATGTATTCCTCGTCTACACTTCAAATGAATGTGAATGCGACACTTCCTCGCTAGGAAATAGCGTTTGGAGATGTCTACGTATCGTAGCAATAGATTTCTAATGCTTCTTAAAACGCGATATCGCATCTCATTTCTATGTTTCATGGTAAGATATAATATGATTTGCGAAGTGTTATATATTCCTCGTCTACACTTCAAATGAATGTAAATGCGACACATCCTTGCAAGGAAATAGCGTTTGCAGATGTCTACGTATCGTAGCAATAGAGTTCTTATGATTCTCAAAACGCGATATCGCATCTCACTTCTATGTTTCATGGTAAGATATAATATGATTTGCGAAGTGTTATGTATTCCTCGTCTACACTTCAAATGAATGTAAATGCGACACTTCCTTGCAAGGAAATAGCGTTTGCAGATTACTGCGTTTCGCAGCTATAGAGTTCTTATGATTCTTAAAACGCGATATCGCATCTCATTTCTATGTTTCATGGTAAGATATAATATGATTTGCGAAGTGTTATGTATTCTTCGTCTACACTTCAAACGAATGTAAATGCGACACTTCCAAGCAAGGAAATATCGTTTGCAGATGTCTACGTATCTTAGCAATAGTGTTCTAATGCTTCTTAAAACGCGATATCGCAACTCATTTCCATGTTTCATGGTAAGATATAATATGATTTGCGAAGTGTTATGTACTCCTCGTCTATACTTCAAATGAATGTAAATGCGACACTTCCTTGAAAGGAAATAGCGTCTGCAGATGTCTAGGTATCGTAGCGATAGGGTTCTAATGCTTCTCAAAACGCAATATCGCATCTCATTTCTATGTTTCATGGTAAGATATAATATGATTTGCGAAGTGTGACGTATTCCTCGTCTACACTTCAAATGAATGTAAATGCGACACTTCCTTGCAAAGAAATAGCGTTTGCAGATGTCTACGTATCGTAGCAATAGATTTCAAATGCTTCTTAAAACGCGATATTGCATCACATTTCTATGTTTCATGGTAAGATATAATATGATTTACGTAGTGTTATGTATTCCTCGTCTACACTTCAAATGAATGTAAATGCGACACTTCCTTGAAATGAAATAGCGTCTGCAGATGGCTAGGTGTCGCAGCGATAGAGTTCTAATGTTTCTCAAAACACAATATCGCATCTCATTTCTATGTTTCATGGTAAGATATAATATGATTTGCGAAGTGTTATGTACTCCTCGTCTACACTTCAAATGAATGTAAATGCGACACTTCCTTGCTAGGAAATAGCGTCTGCAGATATCTAGGTATCGTAGCGATAGAGTTCTTATGATTCCTAAAACGCGAAATCGCATCTCATTTCTATGTTTCATGGTAAGATATAATATGATTTGCGATGTGTTATGTATTCCTCGTGTACACTTCATATGAATGTTAATGCGACACTTCCTTGCAAGGAAAGAGCGTTTGCAGATTTCTGCGTATCGTAGCTATAGAGTTCTTATGATTCTTAAAACGCGATATCGCATCTCATTTCTATGTTTCAGGGTAAGATATAATATGATTTGCGAAGTGTTATGTATTCTTCGTCTACACTTCAAATGAATGTAAATGCGACACTTCCTAGCAAGGAAATAGCGTTTGCAGATGTCTACGTATATTAGCATTAGTGTTCTAATGCTTCTTAAAACGCGATATCGCATCTCATTTCCATGTTTCATGGTAAGAAATAATATGATTTGCGAAGTGTTACGTATTCCTCGTGTACACTTCATATGAATGTTAATGCGACACTTCCTTGCAAGGAAAGAGCGTTTGCAGATGTCTAAGTATCGTAGCAATAGAGCTCTTATGATACTTAAAACGCGATATCGCATTTCATTTCTATGTTTCATGGTAAGATATAATATGATTTGCGAAGTGTGTGTATTCCACGTCTACATTTCAAATGAATGTAAATGCGACACTTCCTTGCAAAGAAATAGCGTTTGCAGATGTCTACGTATCGTAGCAATAGATTTCAAATGCTTCTTAAAACGCGATATCGCATCACATTTCTATGTTTCATGGTAAGATATAATATGATTTGCGAAGTGTTATGTATTCCTCGTCTACACTTCAAATGAATGTAAATGCGACACTTCCTAGCAAGGAAATAGCGTTTGCAGATGTCTACGTATCGTAGGAATAGTGTTCGAATGCTTCTTAAAACGCGATATCGCATCTCATTTCCATGTTTCATGGTAAGATATAATATGATTTGCGAAGTGTTATGTATTCCTCGTCTACACTTCATATGAATGTTAATGCGACACTTCCTTGCAAGGAAGGAGCGTTTGCAGATGTCTAAGTATCGTAGCAATAGAGTTCTTATGATTCCTAAAACGCGAAATCGCATCTCATTTCTATGTTTCATGGTAAGATATAATATGATTTGCGAAGTGTTATGTACTCCTCGTCTACACTTCAAATGAATGTAAATGCGACACTTCCTTGAAAGGAAATAGCGTCTGCAGATGTCTAGGTATCGTAGCGATAGAGTTCTAATGCTTCTTAAAACGCGATATCGCATCTCATTTCTATGTTTCATGGTAAGATATAATTTGGTTTGCGAAGTGTGATGTATTCCTCGTCTACACTTCAAATGAATGTAAATGCGACACTTCCTTGCAAGGAAATAGCGTTTGCAGATGTCTACCTATCGTAGCAGTAGTGTTCTAATGCTTATTAAAACGCGATAACGCATCTCATTTCTATGTTTCATGGTAAGATATAATATGATTTGCGAAGTGTGTGTATTCCACGTCTACACTTCATATGAATGTAAATGCGACACTTCCTTGGTAGGAAATAGCGTTTGCAGATGTCTACGTATCGTAGCAATAGTGTTCTTATGATTCTTACAACGCGATATCGCATCTCATTTCCATGTTTCATGGTAAGATATTATATGATTTGCGAGGTGTCATGTATTCCTCGTCTACACTTCAAGTGAATGTAAATGCGACACTTCCTTGCTAGGAAATAGCGTCTGCAGATGTCTAGCTATCGTAGCAACAGAGTTCTAATGCTTCTTAAAACGCGATATCGCATCTCATTTCTATGTTTCATGGTAAGATATTATATAATTTGCGAAGTGTTATGTATTCCTCGTCTACACTTCAAATGAATGTAAATGCGACACTTCCTTGCTAGGAAATAGCGTCTGCAGATATCTAGGTATCGTAGCGATAGAGTTCTAATGCTTCTTAAAAAGCGATATCGCACCTCATTTCTATGTTTCATGGTAAGATATAATATGATTTGCGAAGTGTTATGTATTCCTCGTCTACACTTCATATGAATGTAAATGCGACACTTCCTTGGTAGGAAATAGCGTTTGCAGATGTCTACGTATCGTAGCAATAGTGTTCTTATGATTCTTACAACGCGATATCGCACCACATTTCCATGTTTCATGGTAAGATATTATGTGATTTGCGAGGTGTCATGTATTCCTCGTCTACACTTCAAGTGAATGTAAATGCGACACTTCCTTGCTAGGAAATAGCGTCTGCAGATGTCTAGCTATCGTAGCAACAGGGTTCTAATGCTTCTTAAAACGCGATATCGCCTGTCATTTCTATGTTTCATGGTAAGATATTATATAATTTGCGAAGTGTTATGTATTCCTCGTCTACACTTCAAATGAATGTAAATGCGACACTTCCTTGCTAGGAAATAGCGTCTGCAGATATCTAGGTATCGTAGCGATAGAGTTCTAATGCTTCTTAAAACGCGATATCGCACCTCATTTCTATGTTTCATGGTGAGATATAATATGATTTGCGAAGTGTTATGTATTCCTCGTCTACACTTCAAATGAATGTAAATGCGACACTTCCTTGCTAGGAAATAGCGTCTGCAGATATCTAGGTATCGTAGCGATAGAGTTCTAATGCTTCTTAAAACGCGATATCGCACCTCATTTCTATGTTTCATGGTAAGATATAATATGATTTGCGAAGTGTTATGTATTCCTCGTCTACACTTCATATGAATGTAAATGCGACACTTCCTTGGTAGGAAATAGCGTTTGCAGATGTCTACGTATCGTAGCAATAGTGTTCTTATGATTCTTACAACGCGATATCGCACCTCATTTCCATGTTTCATGGTAAGATATTATGTGATTTGCGAGGTGTCATGTATTCCTCGTCTACACTTCAAGTGAATGTAAATGCGACACTTCCTTGCTAGGAAATAGCGTCTGCAGATGTCTAGCTATCGTAGCAACAGAGATCTAATGCTTCTTAAAACGCGATATCGCATCTCATTTCTATGTTTCATGGTAAGATATTATATAATTTGCGAAGGGTTATGTATTCCTCGTCTACACTTCAAATGAATGTAAATGCGACACTTCCTTGCTAGGAAATAGCGTCTGCAGATATCTAGGTATCGTAGCGATAGAGTTCTAATGCTTCTTAAAACGCGATATCGCACCTCATTTCTATGTTTCATGGTGAGATATAATATGATTTGCGAAGTGTTATGTATTCCTCGTCTACACTTCAAATGAATGTAAATGCGACACTTCCTTGCAAGGAAATAGCGTTTGCAGATTTCTGCGTATCGCATCTATAGAGTTCTAATGATTCTTAAAACGCGATATCGCATCTCATTTCCATGTTTCATGGTAAGATATAATATGATTTGCGAAGTGTTATGTATTCTTCGTCTACACTTCAAATGAATGTAAATGCGACACTTCCTAGCAAGGAAATAGCGTTTGCAGATGTCTACGTATCTTAGCAATAGTGTTCTAATGCTTCTTAAAACGCGATATCGCATCTCATTTCCATGTTTCATGGTAAGATATAATAAGATTTGCGAAGTGTTATATATTCCTCGTGTGCACTTCATATGAATGTTAATGCGACACTTCCTTGCAAGGAAAGAGCGTTTCAAGATGTCTAAGTATCGTAGCAATAGAGTTCTTATGATACTTAAAACGCGATATCGCATTTCATTTCTATGGTTCATGGTAAGATATAATATGATTTGCGAAGTGTTATATATTCCTCGTCTACACTTCAAATGAATGTAAATGCGACACATCCTTGCAAGGAAATAGCGTTTGCAGATGTCTACGTATCGTAGCAATAGAGTTCTTATGATTCTCAAAACGCGATATCGCATCTCACTTCTATGTTTCATGGTAAGATATAATATGATTTGCGAAGCGTTATGTATTCCTCGTCTACACTTCAAATGAATGTAAATGCGAAACTTCCTTGCTAGGAAATAGCGTCTGCAGATGTCTAGGCATCGTAGCGATAGAGTTCTAATGCTTCTTAAAACGCGATATCGCACCTCATTTCTATGTTTCATGGTAAGATATAATATGATTTGCGAAGTGTTATGTACTCCTCGTCTACACTTCAAATGAATGTAAATGCGACACTTCCTTGAAAGGAAATAGCATCTGCAGATGTCTAGGTATCGTAGCGATAGGGATCTAATGCTTCTCAAAACGCAATATCGCATCTCATTTCTATGTTTCATGGTAAGATATAATATGATTTGCGAAGTGTGATGTATTCCTCGTCTACACTTCAAATGAATGTAAATGCGACACTTCCTTGCAAGGAAATAGCGTTTGCAGATGTCTACCTATCGTAGCAGTAGTGTTCTAAAGCTTATTAAAACGCGATATCGCTTTTCATTTCTATGTTTCATGGTAAGATATAATATGATTTGCGAAGTGTGTGTATTCCACGTCTACACTTCAAATGAATGTAAATGCGACACTTCCTTGCTAGGAAATAGCGTCTGCAGATGTCTAGGTATCGTAGCAATAGAGTTCAAGTGCTTCTTAAAACGAGATATTGCATCTGATATCTATGTTTCATGATAAGATATAATATTCATTGCGAAGTGTTATGCATTCCTCGTCTACGATTCAAGTGAATGTAAATGCGACTCTTCCTTGCAAGGAAATAGCGTTTGCAGATGTCTACGTATCGTAGCAATAGAGTTGTTATGATTCTTATAACGCGATATAGCATCTCATTTCTATGTTTCATGGTAAGATATAATATGATTTGCGAAGTGTTATATATTCCTCGTCTACACTTCAAATGAATGTAAATGCGACACATCCTTGCAAGGAAATAGCGTTTGCAGATTTCTGCGTATCGTAGCTATAGTGTTCTTACGATTCTTAAAACGCGTAATCGCATCTCATTTCTATGTTTCATGGTAAGATATAATATGATTTGCGAAGTGTTATGTACTCCTCGTCTGCACTTCAAATGAATGTAAATGTTACACTTCCTTGAAAGGAAATAGCGTCTGCAGATGTTTAGGTATCGTAGCGATAGAGTTCTAATGCTTCTTAAAACGCGATATCGCATCTCATTTCTATGTTTCATGGTAAGATATAATATGATTTGCGAAGTGTGATGTATTCCTCGTCTACACTTCAAATGAATGTAAATGCGACACTTCCTTGCAAGGAAATAGCGTTTGCAGATGTCTACCTATCGCAGCAGTAGTGTTCTAATGCTTATTAAAACGCGATAACGCATCTCATTTCCATGTTTCATGGTAAGATATTATATGATTTGCGAGGTGTCATGTATTCCTCGTCTACACTTCAAGTGAATGTAAATGCGACACTTCCTTGCTAGGAAATAGCGTCTGCATGTGTCTAGCTATCGTAGCAACAGAGTTCTAATGCTTCTTAAAACGCGATATCGCACCTCATTTCTATGTTTCATGGTAAGATATAATATGATTTGCGAAGTGTTATGTATTCTTCGTCTACACTTCAAACGAATGTAAATGCGACACTTCCTAGCAAGGAAATAGCGTTTGCAGATGTCTACGTATCTTAGCAATAGTGTTCTAATGCTTCTTAAAACGCGATATCGCATCTCATTTCCATGTTTCATGGTAAGATATAATAAGATTTGCGAAGTGTTATATATTCCTCGTGTGCACTTCATATGAATGTTAATGCGACACTTCCTTGCAAGGAAAGAGCGATTCAAGATGTCTAAGTATCGTAGCAATAGAGTTCTTATGATACTTAAAACGCGATATCGCATTTCATTTCTATGGTTCATGGTAAGATATAATATGATTTGCGAAGTGTGTGTATTCCACGTCTACACTTCAAATGAATGTAAATGCGACACTTCCTTGCAAAGAAATAGCGTTTGCAGATGTCTACGTATCGTAGCAATAGATTTCTAATGCTTCTTAATACGCGATATCGCATCTCATTTCTATGTTTCATGGTAAGATATAATATGACTTGCGAAGTGTTATATATTCCTCGTCTACACTTCAAATGAATGTAAATGCGACACATCCTTGCAAGGAAATAGCGTATGCAGATGTCTACGTATCGTAGCAATAGAGTTCTTATGATTCTCAAAACGCGATATCGCATCTCACTTCTATGTTTCATGGTAAGATATAATATGATTTGCGAAGCGTTATGTATTCCTCGTCTACACTTCAAATGAATGTAAATGCGAAACTTCCTTGCTAGGAAATAGCGTCTGCAGATGTCTAGGCATCGTAGCGATAGAGATCTAATGCTTCTTAAAACGCGATATCGCACCTCATTTCTATGTTTCATGGTAAGACATAATATGATTTGCGAAGTGTTATGTACTCCTCGTCTACACTTCAAATGATTGTAAATGCGACACTTCCTTGAAAGGAAATAGCATCTGCAGATGTCTAGGTATCGTAGCGATAGGGATCTAATGCTTCTCAAAACGCAATATCGCATCTCATTTCTATGTTTCATGGTAAGATATAATATGATTTGCGAAGTGTGATGTATTCCTCGTCTACACCTCAAATGAATGTAAATGCGACACTTCCTTGCAAGGAAATAGCGTTTGCAGATGTCTACCTATCGTAGCAGTAGTGCTCTAAAGCTTATTAAAACGCGATATCGCATTTCATTTCTATGTTTCATGGTAAGATATAATATGATTTGCGAAGTGTGTGTATTCCACGTCTACACTTCAAATGAATGTAAATGTGACACTTCCTTGCTAGGAAATAGCGTCTGCAGATGTCTAGGTATCGTAGCAGTAGAGTTCTAATGCTTATTAAAACGCGATATCGCATCTCATTTCTATGATTCATGGTAAGATATAATATGATTTGCGAAGTGTGTGTATTCCACGTCTACACTTCAAATGAATGTAAATGCGACACTTCCTTGCAAAGAAATAGCGTTTGCAGATGTCTACGTATCGTAGCAATAGATTTCAAATGCTTCTTAAAACGCGATATCGCATCACATTTCTATGTTTCATGGTAAGATATAATATGATTTGCGTAGTGTTATGTATTCCTCGTCTACACTTCATATGAATGTAAATGCGGCACTTCCTTGCTAGGAAATAGCGTCTGCAGATGTCTAGGTATCGTAGCAATAGAGTTCAAATGCTTCTTAAAACGAGATATTGCATCTCATATCTATGTTTCATGATAAGATATAATATTCATTGTGAAGTGTTATGCATTCCTCGTCTACGATTCAAATGAATGTAAATGCGACTCTTCCTTGCAAGGAAATAGCGTTTGCAGATGTCTACGTATCGTAGCAATAGAGTTCTTATGATTCTTAAAACGCGATATAGCATCTCATTTCTATGTTTCATAGTAAGATATAATATGATTTGCGAAGTGTTATATATTCCTCGTCTACACTTCAAATGAATGTAAATGCAACACATCCTTGCAAGGAAATAGCGTTTGCAGATGTCTACGTATCGTAGCAATAGAGTTCTTATGATTCTCAAAACGCGATATCGCATCTCACTTCTATGTTTCATGGGAAGATGTAATATGATTTGCGAAGTGTTATGTATTCCTCGTCTACACTTCAAATGAATGTAAATGCGAAACTTCCTTGCTAGGAAATAGCGTCTGCAGATGTCTAGGCATCGTAGCGATAGAGTTCTAATGCTTCTTAAAACGCTATATCGCACCTCATTTCTATGTTTCATGGTAAGATATAATATGATTTGCGAAGTGTTATGTACTCCTCGTCTACACTTCAAATGAATGTAAATGCGACACTTCCTTGAAATGAAAAAGCGTCTGCAGATGGCTAGGTATCGTAGCGATAGGGTTCTAATGTTTCTCAAAACACAATATCGCATCTCATTTCTATGTTTCATGGTAAGATATAATATGATTTGCGAAGTGTTATGTACTCCTCGTCTACACTTCAAATGAATGTAAATGCGACACTTCCTTGAAAGGAAATAGCATCTGCAGATGTCTAGGTATCGTAGCGATAGGGATCTAATGCTTCTCAAAACGCAATATCGCATCTCATTTCTATGTTTCATGGTAAGATATAATATGATTTGCGAAGTGTGATGTATACCTCGTCTACACTTCAAATGAATGTAAATGCGACACTTCCTTGCAAGGAAATAGCGTTTGCAGATGTCTACCTATCGTAGCAGTAGTGTTCTAATGCTCATTAAAACGCGATATCGCATTTCATTTCTATGTTTCATGGTAAGATATAATATGATTTGCGAAGTGTGTGTATTCCACGTCTACACTTCAAATGAATGTAAATGCGACACTTCCTTGCAAAGAAATAGCGTTTGCAGATGTCTACGTATCGTAGCAATAGATTTCAAATGCTTCTTAAAACGCGATATCGCATCACATTTCTATGTTTCATGGTAAGATATAATATGATTTGCGTAGTGTTATGTATTCCTCGTCTACACTTCAAATGAATGTAAATGCGACACTTCCTTGCTAGGAAATAACGTCTGCAGATGTCTACGTATCTTAGCAATAGTGTTCTAATGCTTCTTAAAACGCGATATCGCATCTCATCTCCATGTTTCATGGTAAGAAATAATATGATTTGCGAAGTGTTATGTATTCCTCGTGTACACTTCATATGAATGTTAATGCGACACTTCCTTGCAAGGAAGGAGCGTTTGCAGATGTCTAAGTATTGTAGCAATAGAGTTCTTATGATACTTAAAACGCGATATCGCATTTCATTTCTATGTTTCATGGTAAGATATAATATGATTTGCGAAGTGTGTGTATTGCACGTCTACACTTCAAATGAATGTAAATGCGACACTTCCTTGCAAGGAAATAGCGTTTGCAGATGTCTACCTATCGTAGCAGTAATGTTCTAATGCTTATTAAAACGCGAAATCGCATTTCATTTCTATGTTTCATGGTAAGATATAATATGATTTGCGAAGTGTGTGTATTCCACGTCTACACTTCAAATGAATGTAAATGCGACACTTCCTCGCTAGGAAATAGCGTCTGCAAATATCTAGGTATCGTAGCGATAGATTTCTAATACTTCTTAAAACGCGATATCGCACCTCATTTCTATGTTTCATGGTAAGATATAATATGATTTGCGAAGTGTTATGTATTCTTCGTCTACACTTCAAATGAATGTAAATGCGACACTTCCCAGCAAGGAAATATCGTTTGCAGATGTCTACGTATCTTAGCAATAGTGTTCTAATGCTTCTTAAAACGCGATATCGCATCTCATTTCCATGTTTCATGGTAAGATATAATATGATTTGCGATGTGTTATGTATTCCTCGTGTACACTTCATATGAATGTTAATGCGACACTTCCTTGAAAGGAAATAGCATCTGCAGATGTCTAGGTATCGTAGCGATAGGGTTCTAATGCTTCTCAAAACGCAATATCGCATCTCATTTCTATGTTTCATGGTAAGATATAATATGATTTGCGAAGTGTGATGTATTCCTCGTCTACACTTCAAATGAATGTAAATGCGACACTTCCTTGCAAGGAAATTGCGTTTGCAGATGTCTACCTGTCGTAGCAGTAGAGTTCTAATGCTTATTAAAACGCGATATCGCATTTCATTTCTATGTTTCATGGTAAGATATAATATGATTTGCGAAGTGTGTGTATTCCACGTCTACACTTCAAATGAATGTAAATGCGATACTTCCTAGCAAGGAAATAGCGTTTGCAGATGTCTAAGTATCGTAGCAATAGAGTTCTTATGATTGTTAAAACGCGAAATCGCATCTCATTTCTATGTTTCATGGTAAGATATAATTTGGTTTGCGAAGTGTGATGTATTCCTCGTCTACACTTCAAATGAATGTCAATGCGACACTTCCTTGCAAGGAAATAGCGTTTGCAGATGTCTACCTATCGTAGCAGTAGTGTTCTAATGCTTATTAAAACGCGATAACGCATCTCATTTCTATGTTTCATGGTAAGATATAATATGATTTGCGAAGTGTGTGTATTCCACGTCTACACTTCAAAAGAATGTAAATGCGACACTTGCTTGCAAAGATATAGCGTTTGCAGATGTCTACCTATCGTAGCAATAGGGTTCTATTGCTTCATAAAACGCGATATCGCACCTCATTTCTATGTTTCATGGTAAGATATAATATGATTTGCGAAGTGTTATGTATTCCTCGTCTACACTTCATATGAATGTAAATGCGACACTTCCTTGGTAGGAAATAGCGTTTGCAGATGTCTACGTATCGTAGCAATAGTGTTCTTATGATTCTTACAACGCGATATCGCATCTCATTTCCATGTTTCATGGTAAGATATAATATGATTTGCGAAGTGTTATGTATTCCTCGTCTACACTTCATATGAATGTTAATGCGACACTTCCTAGCAAGGAAATAGCGTTTGCAGATGTCCACGTATCTTAGCAATAGTGTTCTAATGCTTCTTAAAACGCGATATCGAATCTCATTTCCATGTTTCATGGTAAGAAATAATATGATTTGCGATGTGTTATGTATTCCTCGCGTACACTTCATATGAATGTTAATGCGACACTTCCTTGCAAGGAAAGAGCGTTTCAAGATGTCTAAGTATCGTAGCAATAGAGTTCTTATGATACTTAAAACGCGATATCGCATTTCATTTCTATGGTTCATGGTAAGATATAATATGATTTGCGAAGTGTGTGTATTCCACGTCTACACTTCATATGAATGTAAATGCGGCACTTCCTTGCTAGGAAACAGCGTCTGCTGATGTCTAGGTATCGTAGCAGTAGAGTTCTAATGCTTATTAAAACGCGATATCGCATCTCATTTCTATGTTTCATGGTAAGATATAATATGATTTGCGAGGTGTCATGTATTCCTCGTCTACACTTCAAGTGAATGTAAATGCGACACTTCCTTGCTAGGAAATAGCGTCTGCAGATGTCTAGCTATCGTAGCAACAGAGTTCTAATGCTTCTTAAAACGCGATATCGCATCTCATTTCTATGTTTCATGGTAAGATATTATATAATTTGCGAAGTGTTATGTATTCCTCGTCTACACTTCAAATGAATGTAAATGCGACACTTCCTTGCTAGGAAATAGCGTCTGCAGATATCTAGGTATCGTAGCGATAGAGTTCTAATGCTTCTTAAAACGCGATATCGCACCTCATTTCTATGTTTCATGGTGAGATATAATATGATTTGCGAAGTGTTATGTATTCCTCGTCTACACTTCAAATGAATGTAAATGCGACACTTCCTTGCAAGGAAATAGCGTTTGCAGATGTCTACGTATCTTAGCAATAGTGTTCTAATGCTTCTTAAAACGCGATATCGCATCTCATTTCCATGTTTCATGGTAAGATATAATAAGATTTGCGAAGTGTTATATATTCCTCGTGTGCACTTCATATGAATGTTAATGCGACACTTCCTTGCAAGGAAAGAGCGTTTCAAGATGTCTAAGTATCGTAGCAATAGAGTTCTTATGATACTTAAAACGCGATATCGCATTTCATTTCTATGGTTCATGGTAAGATATAATATGATTTGCGAAGTGTGTGTATTCCACGTCTACACTTCATATGAATGTAAATGCGGCACTTCCTTGCTAGGAAATAGCGTCTGCAGATATCTAGGTATCGTAGCAGTAGAGTTCTAATGCTTATTAAAACGCGATATCGCATCTCATTTCTATGTTTCATGGTAAGATATAATATGATTTGCGAAGTGTGTGTATTCCACTTCTACACTTCAAATGAATGTAAATGCGACACTTCCTTGCAAAGAAATAGCGTTTGCAGATGTCTACGTATCGTAGCAATAGATTTCAAATGCTTCTTAAAACGCGATATCGCATCACATTTCTATGTTTCATGGTAAGATATAATATGATTTGCGTAGTGTTATGTATTCCTCGTCTACACTTCATATGAATGTAAATGCGGCACTTCCTTGCTAGGAAATAGCGTCTGCAGATGTCTAGGTATCGTAGCAATAGAGTTCAAGTGCTTCTTAAAACGAGATATTGCTTCTCATATCTATGTTTCATGATAAGATATAATATTCATTGCGAAGTGTTATGCATTCCTCGTCTACGATTCAAATGAATGTAAATGCGACTCCGCCTTGCAAGGAAATAGCGTTTGCAGATGTCTACGTATCGTAGCAATAGAGTTCTTATGATTCTTAGAACGCGATATAGCATCTCATTTCTATGTTTCATGGTAAGATATAATATAATTTGCGAAGTATTATGTATTCCTCGTCTACACTTCAAATGAATGTGAATGCGACACTTCCTCGCTAGGAAATAGCGTTTGCAGATGTCTACGTATCGTAGCAATAGATTTCTAATGCTTCTTAAAACGCGATATCGCATCTCATTTCTATGTTTCATGGTAAGATATAATATGATTTGCGAAGTGTTATATATTCCTCGTCTTCACTTCAAATGAATGTAAATGCGACACATCCATGCAAGGAAATAGCGTTTGCAGATGTCTACGTATCGTAGCAATAGAGTTCTTATGATTCTCAAAACGCGATATCGCATCTCACTTCTATGTTTCATGGTAAGATATAATATGATTTGCGAAGCGTTATGTATTCCTCGTCTACACTTCAAATGAATGTAAATGCGAAACTTCCTTGCTAGGAAATAGCGTCTGCAGATGTCTAGGCATCGTAGCGATAGAGTTCTAATGCTTCTTAAAACGCGATATCGCACCTCATTTCTATGTTTCATGGTAAGATATAATATGATTTGCGAAGTGTTATGTACTCCTCGTCTACACTTCAAATGAATGTAAATGCGACACTTCCTTGCAAGGAAATAGCGTTTGCAGTTGTCTACGTATCGTAGCAATAGAGTTCTTATGATTCTTAAAACGCGATATCGCATCTCATTTCTATGTTTCATGGTAAGATATAATATGATTTGCGAAGTGTTATGTATTCCTCGTCTACACTTCAAATGAATGTGAATGCGACACTTCCTCTCTAGGAAATAGCGTCTGCAGTTGTCTACGTATCGTAGCAATAGAGTTCTTATGATTCTTAAAACGCGATATCGCATCTCATTTCTATTTTTCATGGTAAGATATAATATGATTTGCGACGTGTTATGTATTCCTCGTCTACACTTCAAATGAATGTGAATGCGACACTTCCTTGCAAAGAAATAGCGTTTGCAGATGTCTACGTATCGTAGCAATAGATTTCTAATGCTTCTTAAAACGCGATATAGCATCTCATTTCTATGTTTCATGATAAGATATAATATTCATTGTGAAGTGTTATGCACTCCTCGTCTACGATTCAAATGAATGTAAATGCGACACTTCCTTGCAAGGAAATAGCGTTTGCAGATGTCTACGCATCGTAGCAACAGAGTTCTAATGCTTCTTAAAACGCGATATCGCATCTCATATCTATGTTTCATGGTAAGATATAATATGATTTGCGAAGTGTTATGTATTCCTCGTCTACACTTCAAATGAATGTAAATGCGACACTTCCTTGCAAAGAAATAGCGTTTGCAGATGTCTACGTATCGAGGTAATAGAGTTCAAATGATTCTTAAAACGAGATATTGCATCTCATATCTATGTTTCATGAAAAGATATAATATTCATTGCGAAGTGTTATGCATTCCTCGTCTACGATTCAAATGAACGTAAATGCGATACTTCCTTGCAAGGAAATAGCGTTTGCAGATGTCTACGTATCGAAGCAATAGAGTTCAAATGCTTCTTAAAACGAGATATTCCATCTCATATCTATGTTTCATGATAAGATATAATATTCATTGCGAAGTGTTATGCATTCCTCGTCTACGATTCAAATGAATGTAAATGCGACACTTCCTTGCAAGGAAATAGCGCTTGCAGATGTCTACGTATCGTAGCAATAGAGTTCTTATGATTCTTAAAATGCGATATCGCATCTCATTTCTATATTTCATGGCAAGATATAATATGATTTGCGAAGTGTTATGCATTCTCCGTCTACGATTCAAATGAATGTAAATGCGACACTTCCTTGCAAGGAAATAGCGTTTGCAGATGTCTACCTATCGTAGCAATAGAGTTCTAATGCTTCTTAAAACGCGATATCGCATCTCATTTCTATGTTTCATGGTAAGATATAATATGATATGCGATGTGTTATGTATTCCTCGTCTACACTTCAAATGAATGTAAATGCGACACCTCCTTGCAAGGAAATAGCGTTTGCAGATGTCTACGTATCGAAGCAATAGAGTTAAAATGCTTCTTAAAACGAGATATTGCATCTCATATCTATGTTTCATGATAAGATATAATATTCATTGCGAAGTGCTATGCATTCCTCGTCTGCGATTCAAATGAATGTAAATGCGACACTTCCTTGCTAGGACATAGCGTCTGCAGATGTCTACGTATCGTAGGAATAGATTTCTAATGCTTCTTAAAACGCGATATCGCATCTCATTTCTATGTTTCATGGGAAGATATAATATGATTTGCGAAGTGTTATGTATTCCTCGTCTACACTTCAAATGAATGTAAATGCGACACTTCCTTGCAAGGAAATAGCGTTTGCAGATGTCTACGTATCGAGGTAATAGAGTTCAAATGATTCTTAAAACGAGATATTGCATCTCATATCTATGTTTCATGAAAAGATATAATATTCATTGCGAAGTGTTATGCATTCCTCGTCTACGATTCAAATGAACGTAAATGCGATACTTCCTTGCAAGGAAATAGCGTTTGCAGATGTCTACGTATCGAAGCAATAGAGTTCAAATGCTTCTTAAAACGAGATATTCCATCTCATATCTATGTTTCATGATAAGATATAATATTCATTGCGAAGTGTTATGCATTCCTCGTCTACGATTCAAATGAATGTAAATGCGACACTTCCTTGCAAGGAAATAGCGCTTGCAGATGTCTACGTATCGTAGCAATAGAGTTCTTATGATTCTTAAAATGCGATATCGCATCTCATTTCTATATTTCATGGCAAGATATAATATGATTTGCGAAGTGTTATGCATTCTCCGTCTACGATTCAAATGAATGTAAATGCGACACTTCCTTGCAAGGAAATAGCGTTTGCAGATGTCTACCTATCGTAGCAATAGAGTTCTAATGCTTCTTAAAACGCGATATCGCATCTCATTTCTATGTTTCATGGTAAGATATAATATGATATGCGATGTGTTATGTATTCCTCGTCTACACTTCAAATGAATGTAAATGCGACACCTCCTTGCAAGGAAATAGCGTTTGCAGATGTCTACGTATCGAAGCAATAGAGTTAAAATGCTTCTTAAAACGAGATATTGCATCTCATATCTATGTTTCATGATAAGATATAATATTCATTGCGAAGTGCTATGCATTCCTCGTCTGCGATTCAAATGAATGTAAATGCGACACTTCCTTGCTAGGACATAGCGTCTGCAGATGTCTACGTATCGTAGGAATAGATTTCTAATGCTTCTTAAAACGCGATATCGCATCTCATTTCTATGTTTCATGGGAAGATATAATATGATTTGCGAAGTGTTATGTATTCCTCGTCTACACTTCAAATGAATGAAAATGCGACACATCCTTGCAAAGAAATAGCGTTTGCAGATGTCTACGTATCGAAGCAATAGAGTTAAAATGCTTCTTAAAACGCGATATCGCATCTCATTTCTATGTTTCATGATAAGATATAATATTCATTGCGAAGTGTTATGCATTCCTCGTCTACGATTCAAATGAATGTAAATGCGACACTTCCTTGCAAGGAAATAGCGTTTGCCGGTGTCTACGTATCGTAGCAATAGATTTCTAATCCTTCTTAAAACGCGATATCGCATCTCATTTCTATGTTTCATGGTAAGATATAATATGATTTGCGAAGTGTCATGTATTCCTCGTCTACACTTCAAATGAATGTAAATGCGACACTTCCTCGCTAGGAAATAGCGTTTGAAGATGTCTACGTATCGTAGCAATAGAGTTCATATGATTCTTAAAACGCGATATCGCATCTCATTTCTATGTTTCATGGTAAGATATAATATGATTTGCGAAGTGTCATGTATTCCTCGTCTACACTTCAAATGAATGTAAATGCGCCACTTCCTCGCTAGGAAATAGCGTTTGCAGATGTCTACGTATCGTAGCAATAGAGTTCATATGATTCTTAAAACGCGATATCGCATCTCATTTCTATGTTTCATGGTAGGATATAACATAATTTGCGAAGTGTTATGTATTCCTCGTCTACACTTCAAATGAATGTGAATGCGATACTTCCTCGCTAGGAAATAGCGTTTGCAGATGTCTACGTATCGTAGCAATAGCTTTCTAATGCTTCTTAAAACGCGATATCGCATCTCATTTCTATGTTTCATGGTAAGATATAATATGATTTGCGAAGTGTCATGTATTCCTCGTATACACTTCAAATGAATGTAAATGAGACACATCCATGCAAAGAAATAGCGTTTGCAGATGTCTACTTATCGTAGCAATATATATCTAATGCTTCTTAAAACGCGATATCGCATCTCATTTCTATGTTTCATGGTAAGATATAATTTGATTAGCGACGTGTCATGTATTCCTCGTCTACACTTCAAATGAATGTAAATGCGACACTTCCTAGCAAGGAAATAGCGTTTGCAGATGTCTACGTATCGTAGCAATAGATTTCTAATGCTTCTTAAAACGCGATATCGCATCTCATTTCTATGTTTCATGGTAAGATATAATATGATTTGCGAAGTGTCATGTATTCCTCGTCTACACTTCAAATTAATGTAAATGCGACACTTCCTTGCAAGGAAATAGCGTCTGCAGATGTCTACGTATCGTAGCAGTATATATCTAATGCTTCTTAAAACGCGATATCGCATCTCATTTCTGTGTTTCATGGTAAGATATAATATGATTTGCGAAGTGTCATGTATTCCTCGTCTACACTTCAAATGAATGTAAATGCGACACTTCCTAGCAAGGAAATAGCGTTTGCAGATGTCTAAGTATCGTAGCAATAGATTTCTAATGCCTCTTAAAACGCGATATCGCATCTCATTTCTATGTTTCATGGTAAGTTATAATATGATTTGCGAAGTGTCATGTGTTCCTCGCCTACACTTCAAATGAATGTAAATGCGACACTTCCTTGCAAGGAAATAGCGTCTGCAGATGTCTACGTATCGTAGCAATAGGGTTCTTATGATTCTTAAAACGCGATATTGAATCTCATTTCTATGTTTCATGGTAAGATATAATAAGATTTGCGAAGTGTTATGTATTCCTCGTCTACACTTCAAAGGAATGTGAATGCGACACTTCCTCACTAGAGAATAGCGTTTGCAGATGTCTACGTATCGTAGCAATAGATTTCTAATGCTTCTTAAAACGCGATATCGCATCTCAATTCTATGTTTCATGGTAAGATATAATATGGTTTGCGAAGTGTCATGTATTCCTCGTCTACACTTCAAATGAATGTAAATGCGACACTTCCTTGCTAGGAAATAGCGTCTGCAGATGTCTCGGTATCGTAGCGATAGAGTTCTAATGCTTCTTAAAACACGATATCGCATCTCATTTCTATGTTTCATGGTAAGATATAATATGATTTGCGAAGTGTTATGTATTCCTCGTATACACTTCAAATGAATGTAAATGAGACACATCCATGCAAAGAAATAGCGTTTGCAGATGTCTACTTATCGTAGCAATATATATCTAATGCTTCTTAAAACGCGATATCGCATCTCATTTCTATGTTTCATGGTAAGATATAATTTGATTAGCGACGTGTCATGTATTCCTCGTCTACACTTCAAATGAATGTAAATGCGACACTTCCTAGCAAGGAAATAGCGTTTGCAGATGTCTACGTATCGTAGCAAGAGATTTCTAATGCTTCTTAAAACGCGATATCGCATCTCATTTCTATGTTTCATGGTAAGATATAATATGATTTCCGAAGTGTCATGTATTCCTCGTCTACACTTCAAAGGAATGTAAATGCGACACTTCTTTGCTAGGAAATAGCGTCTGCAGATGTCTACGTATCGTAGCAATGGATTTCTAATGCTTCTTAAAACGCGATATCGCATCTCATTTCTATGTTTCATGGTAAGATATAATATGATTTGCGAAGTGTCATGTATTCCTCGTCTACACTTCAAATGAATGTAAATGCGACACTTCCTTGCAAGGAAATAGCGTTTGCAGATGTCTACGTATCGAAGCAATAGAGTTCAAATGTTTCTTAAAACGAGATATTGCATCTCATATCTATTTTTCATGATAAGATATAATATTCATTGCGAAGTGTTATGTATTCCTCGTCTACACTTCAAATGAATGTAAATGCGACACTTCCTTGCAGGGAAATAGCGTTTGCAGATGTCTACGTATCGAAGTAATAGAGTTCAAATGATTCTTAAAACGAGATATTGCATCTCATATCTATGTTTCATGATAAGATATAATATTCATTGCGAAGTGTTATGCATTCCTCGTCTACGATTTAAATGAATGTAAATGCGACACTTCCTTGCAAGGAAATAGCGTTTGCTGATGTCTAGGTATCGTAGCAATAGAGTTCTAATGCTACTAAAAACGCGATATCGCATCTCAATTCTATGTTTCATGGTAAGATATAATATGATTTGCGAAGTGTCATGTATTCCTCGTCTACACTTCAAATGAATGTAAATGCGACACTTCCTTGCTAGGAAATAGCGTCTGCAGATGTCTCGGTATCGTAGCGATAGAGTTCTAATGCTTCTTAAAACACGATATCGCATCTCATTTCTATGTTTCATGGTAAGATATAATATGATTTGCGCAGTGTTATGTATTCCTCGTCTACACTTCAAATGAATGTAAATGAGACACATCCATGCAAAGAAATAGCGTTTGCAGATGTCTACTTATCGTAGCAATATATATCTAATGCTTCTTAAAACGCGATATCGCATCTCATTTCTATGTTTCATGGTAAGATATAATATGATTAGCGACGTGTCATGTATTCCTCGTCTACACTTCAAATGAATGTAAATGCGACACTTCCTAGCAAGGAAATAGCGTTTGCAGATGTCTACGTATCGTAGCAATAGATTTCTAATGCTTCTTAAAACGCGATATCGCATCTCATTTCTATGTTTCATGGTAAGATATAATATGATTTGCGAAGTGTCATGTATTCCTCGTCTACACTTCAAATTAATGTAAATGCGACACTTCCTTGCAAGGAAATAGCGTCTGCAGATGTCTACGTATCGTAGCAGTAGATATCTAATGCTTCTTAAAACGCGATATCGCATCTCATTTCTATGTTTCATGGTAAGATATAATATGATTTGCGAAGTGTCATGTATTCCTCGTCTACACTTCAAATGAATGTAAATGCGACACTTCCTAGCAAGGAAATAGCGTTTGCAGATGTCTAAGTATCGTAGCAATAGATTTCTAATGCCTCTTAAAACGCGATATCGCATCTCATTTCTATGTTTCATGGTAAGTTATAATATGATTTGCGAAGTGTCATGTATTCCTCGTCTACACTTCAAATTAATGTAAATGCGACACTTCCTTGCAAGGAAATAGCGTCTGCAGATGTCTACGTATCGTAGCAGTAGATATCTGATGCTTCATAAAACGCGATATCGCTACTCATTTCTATGTTTCATGGTAGGATATAACGTTATTTGCGAAGTGTCGTGTATTCCTCGTCTACACTTCAAATGAATGTAAATGCGACACTTCCTTGCAAGGAAATAGCGTCTGCAGATGTCTACGTATCGTAGCAGTAGATATCTAATGCTTCTTAAAACGCGATATCGCATCTCATTTCTATGTTTCATGGTAAGATATAATATGATTTGCGAAGTGTCATGTATTCCTCGTCTACACTTCAAATGAATGTAAATGCGACACTTCCTTGCATGGAAATAACGTTTGCAGATGTCTACGTATCGAAGCAATAGAGTTCAAATGCTTCTTAAAACGCGATATCGCATCTCATTTCCATGTTTCATGGTAAGATATAATATGATTTGCGAATTGTTATTTATTCCTCGTCTACACTTCAAATGAATGTAAAGGCGACACTTTCTTGCAAGGAAATAGTGTTTGCAGATGTCTACCTGTCGTAGCAATAGAGTTCTAATGCTTCTTAAAACGCGATATCGCATCTCATTTCTATGTTTCATGGTAAGTTATAATATGGTTTGCGAATTGTTATTTATTCCTCGTCTACACTTCAAATGAATGTAAATGCGACACTTCCTTGCAAGGAAATAGCGTTTGCAGATGTCTACCTGTCGTAGCAATAGAGTTCTAATGCTTCTTAAAACGCGATATCGCATCTCATTTCTATGTTTCATGGTAAGATATAATATGATTTGCGAAGTGTTATGTATTCCTCGTCTACACCTCAAATGATTGTGAATGCGACACTTCCTCGCTAGGAAATAGCGTTTGCAGATGTCTAGGTATCGTAGCAATAGAGTTCTTATGATTCTTAAAACGCAATACCGTATCTCATTTCTATGTTTCATGGTAAGATATAATATGATTTGCGAAGTGTCATGTATTCCTCGTCTACATTTCAAATGAATGTAAATGCGACACTTCCTTGCAAGGAAATAGCGTTTGCAGATGTCTACCTATCGTAGCAATAGGGTTCTAATGCTTCTTAAATCGCGATATCGCATCTCATTTCTATGTTTCATGGTAAGATATAATATGATTTGCGAAGTGTTATGTATTCCTCGTCTACACTTCAAATGAATGTAAATGCGACACTTCCTTGCTAGGAAATAGCGTCTGCAGATGTCTAGGTATCGTAGTGATAGTGTTCTAATGCCTCTTAAAACGCGATATCGCATCTCATTTCAATGTTTCATGGTAAGATATAATTTGATTTGCGAAGTGTTATGTATTCCTCGTCTGCACTTCAGATTAATGTAAATGCGACACCTCCTTACTAGGAAATAGCGTCTGCAGATGTCTAGGTATCGTAGCAATAGAGTTCTTATGATTCTTAAAACGCAATGCCGCATCTCATTTCTATGTTCATGGTAAGATATGATATGATTTGAGAAGTGTCATGTATTCCTCGTCTACACTTCAAATGAATGTAAATGCGACACTACCTTGCAAGGAAATAGCGTTTGCAGATGTCTACCTATCGCAGCAATTGGGTTCTAATGCTTCTTCAAACGCGATATCGCATCTCATTTCTATGTTTCATGGTAAGATATAATATGATTTGCGAAGTGTTATGTATTCCTCGTCTACACTTCAAATGAATGTAAATGCGACACTTCCTTGCAAGGAAATAGCGTTTGCAGATGTCTACCTATCGTAGCAATAGAGTTCTAATGCTTCTTAAAACGCGATATCGCATCTCATTTCTATGTTTCATGGTAAGATATAATATGATTTGCGAAGTGTTATGCATTCCTCGTATACGATTCAAATGAATGTAAATGCGACACTTCCTTGCAAGGAAATAGCGTTTGCAGATGTCTACGCATCGTAGCAATAGAGTTCTTATGATTCTTAAAACGCAATACCGCATCTCATTTCTATGTTTCATGGTAAGATATAATATGATTTGCGAAGTGTCATGTATTCCACGTCTACACTTCAAATGAATGTAAATGCGTCACTTCTTTGCTAGGAAATAGCGTCTGCAGATGTCTAGGTATCGTAGCAATAGAGTTCAAATGCTTCTTAAAACGAGATATTGCATCTCATATCTATGTTTCATGATAAGATATAATATTCATTAGGAAGTGTTATGCATTCCTCGTATACGATTCAAATGAATGTAAATGCGACACTTCCTTGCAAGGAAATAGCGGTTGCAGATGTCTACGTATCGTAGCAATAGGGTTCTTATGTTTCTTAAAACGCGATATCGCATCTCATTTCTATGTTTCATGGTAAGATGTAATATGATATGCGAAGTGTTATGTATTCCTCGTCTACACCTCAAATGATTGTGAATGCGACACTTCCTCGCTAGGAAATAGCGTTTGCAGATGTCTAGGTATCGTAGCAATAGAGTTCTTATGATTCTTAAAACGCAATACCGCATCTCATTTCTATGTTTCATGGTAAGATATAATATGATTTGCGAAGTGTCATGTATTCCTCGTCTACACTTCAAATGAATGTAAATGCGACACTTCTTTGCTAGGAAATAGCGTCTGCAGATGTCTAGGTATCGTAGCAATAGAGTTCAAATGCTTCTTAAAACGGGATATTGCATCTCATATCTATGTTTCATGATAAGATATAATATTCATTGCGAAGTGTTATGCATTCCTCGTATACGATTCAAATGAATGTAAATGCGACACTTCCTTGCAAGGAAATAGCGTTTGTAGATGTCTAGGTATCGTAGCAATAGTGTTCTTATGATTCTTAAAACGCAATACCGCATCTCATTTCAATGTTTCATGGTAAGATATAATATGATTTGCGAAGTGTCATGTATTCCTCGTCTACACTTCAAATGAATGTAAATGCGACACTTCTTTGCTAGGAAATAGCGTCTGCAGATGTCTAGGTATCGTAGCAATAGAGTTCAAATGCTTCTTAAAACGAGATATTGCATCTCATATCTATGTTTCATGATAAGATATAATATTCATTGCGAAGTGTTATGCATTCCTCGTATACGATTCAAATGAATGTAAATGCGACACTTCCTTGCAAGGAAATAGCGCTTGCAGATGTCAACGTATCGTAGCAATAGAGTTCTTATGTTTCTTAAAACGCGATATCGCATCTCATTTCTATGTTTCATGGTAAGATATAATATGATTTGCGAAGTGTTATGTATTCCTCTTCTACACTTCAAATGAATGCAAATGCGACACTTCCTTGCAAGGAAATAGCGTTTGCAGATGTCTACGTATCGTAGCAGTAGATTTCTAATGCTTCTTAAAACGCGATATCGCATCTCATTTCTATGTTTCATGGTAAGATATAATATGATTTGCGAAGTGTCATGTATTCCTCGTCTACATTTCAAATGAATGTAAATGCGACACTTCCTTGCAAGGAAATAGCGTTTGCAGATGTCTACCTATCGTAGCAATAGGGTTCTAATGCTTCTTAAATCGCGATATCGCATCTCATTTCTATGTTTCATGGTAAGATATAATATGATTTGCGAAATGTTATGTATTCCTCGTCTACACTTCAAATGAATGTAAATGCGACACTTCCTTGCTAGGAAATAGCGTCTGCAGATGTCTAGGTGTCGTAGTGATAGTGTTCTAATGCTTCTTAAAACGCGATATCGCATCTCATTTCAATGTTTCATGGTAAGATATAATTTGATTTGCGAAGTGTTATGTATTCCTCGTCTGCACTTCAAATTAATGTAAATGCGACACCTCCTTACTAGGAAATAGCGTCTGCAGATGTCTAGGTATCGTAGCAATAGAGTTCTTATGATTCTCAAAAAGCAATACCGCATCTCATTTCTATGTTTCATGGTAAGATATAATATGATTTGCGAAGTGTCATGTATTCCTCGTCTACACTTCAAATGAATGTAAATGCGACACTACCTTGCAAGGAAATAGCGTTTGCAGATGTCTACCTATCGCAGCAATTGGGTTCTAATGCTTCTTAAAACGCGATATCGCATCTCATTTCTATGTTTCATGGTAAGATATAATATGATTTGCGAAGTGTTATGTATTCCTCGTCTACACTTCAAATGAATGTAAATGCGACACTTCCTTGCAAGGAAATAGCGTTTGCAGATGTCTACCTATCGTAGCAATAGGGTTCTAATGCTTCTTAAAACGCGATATCGCATCTCATTTCTTTGTTTCATGGTAAGATATAATATGATTTGCGAAGTGTTTTGTATTCCTCGTCTACACTTCAAATGAATGTAAATGCGACACTTCCTTGCTAGGAAATAGCGTCTGCAGATGTCTAGGTATCGTAGCAATAGAGTTCAAATGCTTCTTAAAACGAGATATTGCATCTCATATCTATGTTTCATGATAAGATATAATATTCATTGCGAAGTGTTATGCATTCCTCGTATACGATTCAAATGAATGTAAATGCGACACTTCCTTGCAAGGAAATAGCGTTTGCAGATGTCTACCTATCGAAGCAATAGGGTTCTAATGCTTCTTAAAACGCGATATCGCATCTCATTTCTTTGTTTCATGGTAAGATATAATATGATTTGCGAAGTGTTTTGTATTCCTCGTCTACACTTCAAATGAATGTAAATGCGACACTTCCTTGCTAGGAAATAGCGTCTGCAGATGTCTAGGTATCGTAGCAATAGATTTCTAATGCTTCTTAAAACGCGATATCGCATCCCATTTCTATGTTTCATGGTAAGATATAATATTATTTGCGAAGTGTCATGTATTCCTCGTCTATACTTCAAATGAATGTAAATGCGACACTTCCTTACTAGGAAATAGCGTCTGCAGATGTCTAGGTATCGTAGCAATAAAGTTCAAATGCTTCTTAAAACGAGATATTGCATCTCATATCTATGTTTAATGATAAGATATAATATACATTGCGAAGTGTTATGCATTCCTCGTATACGATTCAAACGAATGTAAATGCGACACTTCCCTGCAAGGAAATAGCGTTTGCAGATGTCTACGTATCGTAGCAATAGAGTTCTTATGATTCTTTAAACGCCATATCGCATCTCATTTCTATGGTTTATGGTAAGATATAATATGATTTGCGAAGTGTCACGTATTCCTCGTCTACACTCTAAATGAATGTAAATGCGACACTTCCCTGCTAGGAAATAGCGTCTGCAGATGTCTAGGTATCGTAGCAATAGTGTTTCTTATGATTCTTAAAACGCGATACCGCATCTCATTTCTATGTTTCTTGGTAAGATATAATATGATTTGCGAAGTGTCACGTATTCCTCGTCTACACTCTAAATGAATGTAAATGCGACACTTCCCTGCTAGGAAATAGCGTCTGCAGATGTCTAGGTATCGTAGCAATAGTGTTCTTATGATTCTTAAAACGCGATACCGCATCTCATTTCTATGTTTCTTGGTAAGATATAATATGATTTGCGAAGTGTCATGTATTCCTCGTCTACACTTCAAATGAATGTAAATACGACACTTCATTGCTAGGAAATAGCGTCTGCAGATGTCTAGGTATCGTAGCAATGGAGTTCAAATGCTTCCTAAAACGAGATATTGCATCTCATATCTATGTTTCATGATAAGATATAATATTCATTGCGAAGTGTTATGCATTCCTCGTATACGATTCTAATGAATGTAAATGCGACACTTCCTTGCAAGGAAATAGCGTTTGCAGATGTCTACGTATCATAGCAATAGAGTTCTTATGATTCTTAAAACGCGATATCGCAACTCATTTCTATGGTTCATGGTATGATATAATATGATTTGCGAAGTGTTATGTATTCCTCGTCTACACTTCAAATGAAAGTAAATGCGACACTTCCTTGCAAGGAAATAGCGTTTGCAGATGTCTACGTATCGTAGCAATGGAGTTGTTATAATTCATAAAACGCGGTATCGATCTCAATTCTATATTTAATGGTAAGATATAATATGATTTACGAAGTGTTGTGGATTCCTCGCCTACACTTCAAATGAATGTAAGTGCGACACTTCCTTGCAAAGAAATAGCGTTTGCAGATGTCTACGTATCGTAGAAATAGATTTCTAATGCTTCTTAAAACGCAATATCGCATCTCATTTCTATGTTTCATGGTAAGATATAATATGATTTGTGAAGTGTTATGTATTCCTCGTCTACACTTCAAATGAATGTAAATGCAACGCTTCCTTGCAAAGAAATAGCGTTTGCAGATGTTTACGTATCGTAGCAATAGATTTCTAATGCTTCTTAAAACGTGATATCGCATCTAATTTCTATGTTTCATGGTAAGATATAATATGATTTGCGAAGTGTCATGTATTCCTCGTCTACACTTCAAATGAATGAAAATGCGACACTTCCTTGCTAGGAAATAGCGTCTGCAGATGTCTAGGTATCGTAGCAAAAGGGTTCAAATGCTTCTTAAAACGAGATATTGCATCTCATATCTATGTTTCATGATAAGATATAATATTCATTGCGAAGTGTTGTGCATTCCTCGTCTACGATTCAAATGAATGTAAATGCGACACTTCCTTGCAAGGAAATAGCGTTTGCAGATGTCTACGTATCGTAGCAATAGAGTTTTTATGATTCTTAAAACGCGATATCGCATCTCATTTCAATGTTTCATGGTAAGATATAATATGATATGCGAAGTGTTATGTATTCCTCGTCTACACTTCAATGGAATGTAAATGCGACACTTCCTTGCTAGGAAATAGCGTCTGCAGAAGTCTCGGTATCGTAGCGATAGAGTTCTAATGCTTCTTAAAACGCGATATCGCATCTCATTTCTATGTTTCATGGTAAGATATAATATGTTTTGCGAAGTGTTATGTATTCCTCGTCTACACTTCAAATGAATGTAAATGCGACACTTCCTTGCAAGGAAATAGCGTTTGCAGATGTCTACGTATCGTAGCAATGGAGTTCTTATGATTCTTAAAACGCGATATCGATCTCAATTCTATGTTTCATGGTAAGATATAATATGATTTGCGAAATGTTATGTATTCCTCGTCTACACTTCAAATGAATATAAATGCGACACTTCCTTGCAAGGAAATAGCGTTTGCAGATGTCTACCTATCGCAGCAATTGGGTTCTAATGCTTCTTAAAACGCGATATCGCATCTCATTTCTATGTTTCATGGTAAGATATAATATGATTTGCGAAGTGTTATGTATTCCTCGTCTACACTTCAAAAGAATGCAAATGCGACACTTCCTTGCAAGGAAATAGCGTTTGCAGACGTCTACCTATCGTAGCAATAGGGTTCTAATGCTTCTTAAAACGCGATATCGCATCTCATTTCTATGTTTCATGGTAGGATATGATATTCATTCCGAAGTGTTATGCATTCCTCGTATACGATTCAAATGAATGTAAATGCGACACTTCCTTGCAAGGAAATAGCGGTTGCAGATGTCTACCTATCGTAGCAATAGGGTTCTAATGCTTCTTAAAACGCGATATCGCATCTCATTTCTATGTTTCATGGTAAGATATAATATGATTTGCGAAATGTTACGTATTCCTCGTCTACACTTCAAATGAATGCAAATGCGACACTTCCTTGCAAGGAAATAGCGTTTGCAGATGTCTACGTATCGTAGCAATAGATTTCTAGTGCTTCTTAAAACGCGATATCGCATCTCATTTCTATGTTTCATGGTAAGATATAATATGATTTGCGAAGTGTTTTGTATTCCTCGTCTACACTTCAAATGAATGTAAATGCGACACTTCCTTGCAAGGAAATAGCGTTCGCAGATGTCTACGTATCGTAGCAATAGATTTCTAATGCTTCTTAAAACGCGATATCGCATCTCATTTCTATGTTTCATGGTAAGATATAATATGATTTGCGAAGAGTTATGTATTCCTCGTCTACACTTCAAATGAATACAAATGCGACACTTCCTTGCTAGGGAATAGCGTTTCCAGATGTCTACGTATCGTAGCGATAGAGTTCTAATGCTTCTTAAACGCGATATCGCATCTCATTTCAGTATTTCATGATAAGAAATAATATTCATAGTGAAGTGTTATGTACATCTTGTCTACACTTCAAAAGAATGTAAATGCCACACATCTTTGGTTGAAAATGCGTTTCCAGATATCAATGAAACGAAGCAATAGTTTTCTAATGCTTCTTGAAACGCGATATCGCATCTCCTTTCTATGTTTCATGATTAGATGTAATATTCATCGCGAATTGTTATGTATACCTCGTCTACACTTCAAACGAATGTAAATGTCACACGGCCTTGCTAGAAAATAGCGTTTCCAGATGTCTACGTGTCGAAGCAATAGAGTTCTAATGCTTCTTCAGACGCGATATCGCATCTCAATTCTATGTTTCATGATAAAATATAATATTCATTGCGAAGTGTTATGTATACCTTGTCCACACTACTAAGGAATGTAAATTCCCCACTTCCTTGCTAGGAAATGCGCTTCGACATGTCTACGTATCGAAGCAATAGAGTTCTAACGCTTCTTAAAACGCGATGTCGCATTTCATTTCTATGTTTCATGATAAGATATAATTTTCATCGCGAAGTGTTGTGTATTCCACGTCTACACTTCAAATGAATGTAAATGTCACACTTCCTTGCTAGGAAATAGCGTTTCCAGATGCCTACGTATCGGAGCAGTAGAGTTTTAATTCTTTCTAAAACGCGATATCGGATCTCAATTCTATGTTTCATAATATGATATAATATTCATTGCGAAGTGTTATGTATACCTCGCCTGCACTGCAAAAGAAAGTAAATGCCACACTTCCTAGCTAAGAAATGCGTTTCTAGATGTCTACGTATCGATGCAATGGAGTTCTAATGCCTCGTAAAACGCGAAATCGCATCGCACTCCTATGTTTCATGATAAGATATATTATTCATTGCGAAGTGTCATGTGTACATCGTCTACACTTCAAAAGAATGTAAATGCCACACTTCCTTGGTAGGAAATGCGTTTCCAGATGTCTACATATGGAAGCAATGGAGTTCTAATGCTTCTTAAAACGCGATATCGGATCGCAGTTCTATGTTTCATGGTAAGATATAATATTCATTGCAAAGTGTTGCGTATACCACGTGTGCACTTCAAAAGAAGTTGAATCCACAATGCGGTCATATAGATACAGAAACGGCAAAAATTCCAAACAATAATTTAAAAAATTCAAAAAGGGGGGAGTGAAAATCCATCTCCTTTACGATGATAAGGAACAAGTCTGCCTCATGCACTACAATATCCCAACCAGCCAGCGATTGGCACGCCAATGACAACGGATGGAACGAACTCCGTGTCAGAACTGTGCTAATAAAGTGCTCCTACTCAGCTTTCGAAATGGCATACTGTTAGTACTGGTGCGGCATTCGTATCACGGCACTATTAAAGCACCGAGATATAGCACACGGGCTACACGGCAGTGACAATGACACTATCAGCTCACCATAGCTACACGGTTGGTTGTGGCATAGTCTGACATTTACTAATGGGGAAGCTGTTTCCATAAAAATTATAAGCAAATATGAAAAATGACTAAACTGTGCAATTTATTTATTTTGATTCCAATATAGATACACCGGCACAACACAAAGATATAAGAATTCGATTTTATTATTTTCTATAAACTAGCTCGATAGGGCGATTTTTTCCATAAAGTCGATAATTACTTTGTCATAAAAATATATACACTTATTTTATATATATTTTCTTCAATTTATTGTTACAAATTCATGCAATTGAGGGTTACATTAAATACGATGACAGCATGTTATTTCAAAAATTACACAAGGCGAAGTTAGGGATGCAACAGCATGAATTTTTATTTTATAAGTAATATTTTTCTTATAAATACTATTTTTAGTCTATGATGGATTGAAAGAAATATATACGACTCGCTCAATAACTATAAATATAGGAAAACGACCATCAAAATGTCTATCAATACTCATATGCTGATCATCTACTGACATCTAACGGTTCTAATTTGTATGAAAGCACAGGTTCCCCATTGCCAAATGTGATCCTGCGTCATTGCTGAGGAGATTCATGAATGGAGCGATGATACGCGTGTCACCATGGTGCTGGTTCTGCGCGATTCGCTTGTCTAGAACGTGCTGGTAACACGTTCTGGCATTTTAGTCAACGAATCCGGTCACAGATGACTACGAATCAGTTGACACTCCTCGGAAGTGGCAATATAGTGCCGGCATGGTGTCGCTACCATCTTGCCGTTTGTTATTTGGGATGCTTTTTAGTGCATTATTCGGAATTGAATTCGAACACATAGCTACTTAATCGCAAATTTGTATGTACTGTGACGTGGTGAAGTCACAAGGCTCGCTCACCTCCCCCCCCCCCCCCTGCTTCGGTTAGACTAGCTCGCAGATCACAACCCATGCGAGAAGCGCGACACGGACCATCGCGATAGCTGTATTTGAGAGGAGCGAGAAATACAGGATGGTAGAACCTCCCCCCCCCCCCCCCCCCCCCGTTCGTTTCTCTCTCACCGTTCAACGGATTAGACTGGCGAGCTGATGGAAGAAGCGACCCATAAGACGCCTCTTCGGCGGATAATAAGACCACAGGTTCGCGGAAGGGCTGTGCGCCGAGGTAGCGTGACAGGCTCGATGGTGGAGGAGTCGGGAAGTGAGCAAGAAGAGACCCTGAAGCCCGAAGGATAGGATCGAGAGCTCTGCAACGATAAGACTGCTGCCATAGTCCATGGAGACAAACAGGATGGTTCTCGGGTGTGAGAAGTACCTCTACCCCTCCCCCATTAGAACTCTATTGCTTCGATACGTAGACATCTGGAAACGCTATTCCCTAGCAAGGAAGTGTTGCATTTACATTTTTTTGACGTGTAGACGAGAATACATGACACTTCGCAATGAATATTATATCTTATCATGAAAAATACAAATGAGATGCGATATCGCGTTCTAAGAAGCATTAGAACTTTATTGCTTCGATAGGGAGACATTCGGAAACGCTATTTCTTAGCCAGGATATGTGGCATTTACATTCTTTCGAAGTGTAGACGAGGTATACATGACACTTCGCAATGAAGATTATATCTTACCATGAAACATAGAAATGAGATGCGATATCGCGTATTGAGAAGCATTAGATATCTATTGCTACGATACGAAGACATCTGCAAGCGCTATTTCCAAGCAAGGAGGTGTCGCATTTACATTCTTTTGAAGTGAATACGAGGTATACATATCACTCCACAATGCATATTATATCTTATCATGAAACATAGAAATGACTACGAATATAACATTATAACTCTATTGCTACGATACGTAGACATCTGCAAGCGGTATTTCCCAGCAAGGAAGTGTTGCATTTACATTCTTTTGATGTGTAGACGAAGGTACATGACACTTCGCAATGTATGTTATATCTTATCGTGAAACGCAGAAGTGAGATGCGATATCGCGTTTTAAGAAGCATTAGAACTCTATTGCTTCGATACGTAGTCATCTGCAAACGTTAATTCCTAGCATGGAAATGTCGCATTTACATTATTTCGGAGCGAATACGAGGTATACATAGCACTTCGCAATGTATATTATATCTTATCATGAAACATAGATATGGGATACGATATCCCGTCTTAAAAAGCATGAGAACTCTAATGCTACGATACATAGACATCTGCAAACACTATTTCCGGGCAAGGAAGTGTCGCGTCTACATTCTTTTGAAGTGAATACGAGGTTTTCATAACACTCCACGATGAAAATTATATCGTATTATGAAACATAGAAATGTGATGTAATATGGCGATTTAAGAAGCATTAGAACTCCATTGCTTCGATACGTAGACATCTGCAAACGCTACTTCCTAGCAAGGAAGTGTCGCATGCACATTCAATTGAAGTGTATGCGAGGTATACATGACACTTCGCAATGAATATTATATATTATCATGAAACATAGAAATGAGAAGCGATATCGCGTTTTGAGAAGCATTGGATCTCTAATCCCACGATACGTAGACATCTGCAAACGCTATTTTCTAGCAAGGAAGTGTCGGATTTACATTCATTTGAAGTGTATGCGAGGTATATATGACACTACGCAATGAATATTAAATACTATCATGAAACATAGAAATGAGAAACGACGTCGCGTTTTGAGAAGCATTAGAGCACTAATGCTACAATACGTAGACATCTGCAAACGCTACTTCCTTGCAACTAAGTGTCGCATTTACATTCTTTTGAAGTGAATGCGAGGTATACATAGCACAGCACAGTGAATTTTTTATCTTATCATGAAACATAGAAATGAGATGCGATATGGCGATTTAAGAAGCATTAGAACTCTCTTGCTTCGATACTTAGACATCTATAAACGCTGCTTCCTAGCAAGGAAGTGTAGCATTTACATTCCTTTGAAAGGAATACGAGGTATACATAACACTGCACAATGGATATGATATCTTATCGTGAAACATTGAAATGAGATGCGGTATCGCGATTTAAGAAGCTTTAGAACTCTTTTGCTTCGATACGTAGACATCTGCAAACGCTATTTCCTAGCAAGGAAATGCCGCATTTACATTCATTTGAAGTGTATGCGAGGTAATACATAACAAATCGCAATGAATATTATATATTATCATGAAACATAGTAATGAGAAGCGATATCGCGTTTCTGAGAAGCATTGCGATCTCTAATCCCACACGATTACGTACGACATCTGCAAACGCTATTTTCTAGCAAGGAAGTGCTCGGATTTACATTCATTTGAAGTGTATGCGAGGTATACATGACACTACGCAATGCATATTAAATACTATCATGAAACATAGAAATGAGAAAACGACGTCGCGTTTTGAGAAGCATTAGAGCACTAATGCTACAATACGTAGACATCTGCAAACGCTACTTCCTTGCAACTAAGTGTCGCATTTACATTCTTTTGAAGTGAATGCGAGTATACATAACACTGCACAATGGATATTATATCTAATCATGAAACATAGAAATGAGATACGATATCGCGATTCAGAAGCATTAGAATTCTACTGCTTCGATACGTAGACATCTGCATACGCTATTTCCTAGCAAGGAAGTGTCGTATATACATTCTTTTGAGGTGGAAACGAGATATACACAACACTGCACATGGATATTATATCTTATCATGAAACATAGAAATGAGATACGATATCGCGATTTCAGAAGCATCAGAATTCTATTGCTTCGATACGTAGACATCTGCAAACGCTATTCCCTAGCAAGGAAGTGTCGCATGTACATTCAATTGAAGTGTATGCGAGATGTACATGGCACTTTGCAATCAATATGATATACTATCATCAAACATAGAAATGAGAAACGATGTCGCGTTTTTGAGAAGCATTATAGCACTAATTCTAGGATACGTAGACATCTACAAACGCAATTTCCTAGCAAGGAAGTGTCGCATTTACATTCTTTTGATGTGAATACGAGGTATACATAACACTCCACAATGAATATCATATATTATCATGAAACATAGTAATGAGTAGCGATATCGCGTATAGAGGAGCATTAGAATTCTAATGCTACGATACGTAGACATCTGCAAACGCTATTTCCTGGCAAGGAAGTGTCGCGTTTACATTCTTTTGAAGTGAATACGAGGTATACATAATACTTCCCAATGAATTTTATATCTTACCATGAAACATAGAAATGAGATACGATATCGCGATTTCAGAAGCATCAGAATTCTATTGCTTCGATACGTAGACATCTGCAAACGCTATTCCCTAGCAAGGAAGTGTCGCATTTACATTCTTTTGAGGTGAATACGAGGTATATATGACAGTTCGCAATGAATATTATATCTTATCATGAAACATAGACGTGAGACTTGGTATCGCGTTTTAAGAAGCATTGAACTCTATTACTTCGAAACCTAGGCATCTAAATCGCTATTCTACTACAAAGAACTGTGGGCTTTACATGCTTTTGATGTATTGAGAAGATTTTGTCTGCCCTGCACCAGGACGGTTATCGGGCGTGCTTCCTCATCCGGACGGGTATAAGCAAACGGAATCTACCATCAACCGCCCAGTTACACACAGCTCACTGAAACCTGCGATTGGAAAATCCAGATGTGCCGCGGCGCGTTCCCCGTGCGTGAGTCCTTCAGCTAGTCCGCCAGAGGGGACGAATCCCAACAGGCGGAGTGCCCCATGGGAACCTCGGGGAGGCGGACTCACTACGTGTACGCGAACACGTTCACTTTGACCCTTTTTGAATTAGGATGGATCAGTTTGGCCAAATTTATAAATGATTCAGACTGCCAGCCTCAGTCTTATTCAATTTTGCCCTACGAAAGTGTCTCGGACTAGCTTGGCAAATCGATAATGCACCAAACCTCCGAGTCCCAGTTTAATTTGATAGCCCCAGAGCCCCGTTAGCCTCCGGGCAACCCTGGCGCCCAGGTTCCACCACGAGGAGGTGGGGATGGGTACTTCCTGGACACCAGGTTCTGGAACCCTTATTGGCAAGATATACATAACGCGTTGCATTGATATTACTGTGACGTTCGCCGAACATTTCGGAACCTTCTACACCTCCCAGTAGAGCCGCACACACCGCCGGCCGCCATTGCAGAGACGAGCATACCGACACACGGTAGTACAGACCGATGGCAAATCTAACGCAACCACCCTCGCACCAGGGATTTGGACCACTCGATCGCGTCACGACGCGTACCTGTCAGACAGCTGGAGCCCAAGCGTGTCACAGCCTCCGTACGAGGACCATTCCACTTAATATGAAGTGTCGCCCGTCGTTACGCACCCGTATCCATACTTTACATACTTCTATAATTAAAATTAAGCAAATCCTAGAATTTGAGCACACTACACTCGAGGTACAGGCATGACACAACACGCACAAGCTATCATAAGCCATCTCATGTATTAATCCTAATTTTAAGAGCGTATGTAACCAGTATAGGAAATAAGCAAAGCGCCCGAGCGAGCGCCAGACGCTTGTGGCTCACGCCGAACGCGCGCGCCCTAGCACGACCGTACATCCCACTTCGTAGGACGAGTGTTCGCCCCACTCTGGCGCCCCCGCGACTCGCGCGGCACGCGATCCGAGGAGGTCGCGGGTCGGCCAGCTGAAAGTGCAGTTCGAGTCATCCGCTCGAAGCGTGCGGACCGCTCTCACTTCTAATTCAAACCAAGTCAAGTCATCCGCTCCAAGCGAGCGGACCTCTCTGAACCCTAAACTGTAATTCAGGCCGATTTCGACTATACTAACTCAAGTTTCTAATTATCATTCTAAATATATTCTAAAATTATCGAATCCTAGTACTTATTCAACTTTTGCATAGGGAAGTAACAGTGTAAACGTAGTCTTATTTTGAAAATACTTTATTTTACCAGTACTTACAATTCTCATTATTCCAACCATTTCTTGTTTTACTATTATTATAAATTCTCTATTACGAAGTCTTCCACGAGTCTCCACGCGTCTTGGAGATCATTCACTCGCTCTAACCTTTAGTCAAACTCGGTAATCGACCAGTTAGAACGGACCACCGCTTAGCTGCATCGACCCACATCGAGACTAGAGCAAAGACGCACGATTTTCCATATTCCTGGAGCGGTAATCTAGAGCGGACCACCGCTTAGTGTACACGTATCTGGACGTTTGGCATCCGACTCGAATGCGCCGTTCCGGTACATCCAAACAAACTCGCCGCAAGGGAGGGATAAACTTCTTACGATCACAGGTGCGCAAATACATTTGTGCAACCGTCGACACGTGCATATATCACTGCACCGTCTCTTCTTTCGCTACATACCGGCCGAACAGCCGTCCCGCACCGCCGTATCCATCGCCGATCCGCACTGGAGAGTAGGCTACCACGGTACTCATCCGCTGATGATTCCGCACAACAGCCCGTACGCAGGAACCATACTCGAGGACGATCCGGACCGACGACGATACTTGCAGCAAGGATATTGAATATTAGTAGCTATCAAGACACCAAAGGTAAGTCAACGTTATCTTAACTTTGTCCGCGCCTTTTCGATCCGTGTTTTGCGAGCAAAATGTGTCCGGACTTTGACGCAACTGTGCGATCCGAACCGCTTTTGGCTGCGTATCTCTCCGGCTAGCGGTTAGTTATCCGCGATCCGAGACGTGACATTACATATTATCATGAGACATAAAAATGAGATGCAACTTCGCGTTTTATGTAGAATTAGATGTACATAGCTTCAATACGTAGACATCTAGAAACGCTATATCCTAGCAAGGAAGTGTCGCATTTACATTCCTTTAATGTGTAGACGACGAATACATAACACTGCATATTGAATATTATATCTTATCACGAAACATAGAAATGAGATGCAATGCCGCATTTTAAGAAGCATTAGAACTCTATTGCTTCGATAAGTAGACATCTGCAAACGCTATTTCCTAGCAAGGAAGTGTCGCATTTACATCCATTTGAAGTGTAGACGAGGAATACATGACACGTCGCAATGAATATTATGTCTTATTATGAACATAGTAATGAGACGCGATATCCAGTTTTAAGAAGCATTAGAACTCTATTGCTACGATACATAGACATCTGCAAACGCTATTTCCTAGAAAGGAAGTGTCGCATTTACATTCCGTTGAAGTGAATACGAGGTATACATGACACTTCGCAATTTATATTATATCTTATCCTGAAGCATAGAAATGAGATGCGATATCGCGTTAATGAAGCATTAGATCTCTGTTGCTTCGAAACGTATACATCTAGAAACGCTTTACGTAGCATGGAAGTGTGGGATTTATATTCTTTTGAAGTGTTGACGAGATATACAAAACGCGTTGCATTGAAGATTACATCTTATCATGAGACATAGAATTGATAAGCCATATTGCTTTCTATGAAGCATTAGAACTCCATTGCTCCGATATGTAGACATCTAGAAACCCTGTTCCGTAGCAAGTGTGGCATTTACATTGTATTGAATTGTATACGCTGCAGAACCAGAGGACGACTTGTTTGCAACCAACAACAGAATGTGAATCCGACTCCAGCAAACGTAAAACTAGGAGATTCACAATTTCATCGACCGGCAAATGTGGATATGTTAATCGGCACCGGCCCCGCTTTATCATCCCTTATCATCGGCCAGTACAAGCTTTCTCCTCGCAACGATTCTGAATTAATCCTCCAAAGGACCCAATTTGGACGGATCACCGGGAGGAGCGTATCTACATCGGCGTCGTGGAGGAGACATCAAACGTTCGTTACAACCTGAATTTCGAACTTCAAAAATTCTGGGTGCTAGTAGAGGGTCCACACGTACGACAGCTATTTTCCGCGAAGCAGGAATGCGAGCAGTATTTTCACGACCACGTTAAACAGACACGAACCGGTCGTTACATTGTCGCACTGCCGTTCAGTGAAAAGAAGATGCAGTAGGCGAAACTCGGTCGCGCGCCCTCAACCTTCTTCTTTCGCTCGAACGAAAATTCATGAAAGATCCAGAGCTGAAACGAGAATACTCCACCGTCACCGAGGAATATCTCGAGATGGGACACATGAGCCAGGTAGGGCTACGCGATTCGGATGGCTTCTACCTCATCCACTACGCCGTCATCAAACTGTCCAGCTCAACAACGAAGGTTCGCGTCGTCTTCGATGGATCTGCAAGATCGAGCAGTAGACTGACATTGAACGATACGCTTTTGGCAGGACCAACGATACAGGACGACATATTCGCTTTTCTCATAAGGTTCCGTCAACACACCTATGTCTTAACCGGAGTCATATCGAGAAGATGTATCGGCAGTTCCTCGTAAGACGGGAAGACCGCCGATACCAGCCCGATATTGTGACGAGATAACAAGGGAAAGTGAAAACGTACGAGCTGAACACGATCGCGTTCGGACTATCTTCAGCGCCTTTCCTCGTCATCAGGTATATTCATCAGCTAGCGGACGACGAAAAGGTGAATGCTCCTTTCGCATCGACCGTGCTCCAGCGAGATCTATACGTCGACGATCTCCTAACTGGCACAGATAATTACGAAGACGCTAGACAACTACGGGACCAGGTAATAAAGCTACTTAACGGCGGCAACCTCCACATTCAGCAATGGTCTCGAACGAACTGAAACTTTTAGTAGGACTTCCGGAAGGCGAAATTCACCCAAAGTATTTTGGAGACGCCACAATGAAAGCTCTTGGCGTTTCGTGGCACGCGTAGAACGACCGAATCATCTATTCCGTGGATCCAAACATCGATACGAGGATCACCAAACGCACGATCTTATCCACCATGACAAAAATATTCGACCGTTAGGTTTACTGGCGCCAGTAATAATAACGGCAAAAATATTTATGCAACACCTTTGGAAACTGCAATTGGCCTGGGACGAATCGCTACCAACTATCCTCCATACAGAATGGTCCACGTACGTGAAGGAAATGCAGTTATATAACGAAACATTCTTCGAGTGACACGTATGCAATCGAAGGTGCGAAGGGTGGAATTACACAGGTTCTGCGACGCGAGCGAACGAGCATACGGAGCGTGCGTGTATCTACTTTCAGTCGACAATCGCGGACGAATTAAAACGGGACTATTATGCGCGAAATTTCGGGTAGCACCAGTAAAAGTTGTCAACCTCGCACGTCTCGAACTTTGCGGTGCGGTGCTACTGACGTCATTATTGTCTAACGTCCGAGATAATAATGCACGCCGATTCGACTCGATTAACTTCTGGACGCATTCCACGATAGTTTTAAATTGGCTGCAACTCGAACCAGCCACGCTAAGAACATTCGTGGCAAATAGAGTGGCCGAAATTCAAACGAGGACCGATAGCGGCACGTCAGGTCAAACGACAATCCAGCGGACCTCATATAGAGAGGACAAACACCGCGGAATTCTTGAAGCCCTCCATCTGACGTCATGGACCATCGTGGTTTGCGACGATAAAAGGGATTGGCCGAAATCTACGTTCAACCTCGATTTGGAAATACCCGATATTCATCCCATACATGCTTGGCAACGACCATCCGTAGCAACGAAATTCTCGGCCGCTATTCAGACATCGCGAAATTAAGGTGGACCGTCGCGTATTGCCTCCGATTTCGCAAAAATCATTGTAACACAGGACCTCTAACCGTACGAGAGGTCCACGACGCTAATGATCGGATCTTGAGGCTCGTGAAAGCCTTCGCGTTCGAAAAGAGATCCGAAATTTGAAGAACGGTACAGAGCTGCATCCAAACAGTAACCGGCTCTCGCTGCAGCCATTCTTAGACGAAACGGAATTCTACAGGTAGGCGGTCGACTACAAATCGCAAACATTCCCTGCGGACAGAAACATCCGATCCTGCTTCCAAGATCGCATCACATCACCGATCTGATCATTCGTCACACGCATTTAGAGGGACATTCATTCGGGTATCAATACCACGCTGGCGACACTAAGGCAGAGGTATTGGCCCATTGATGGTAAGAAGTACATTGGTGCTTCCGCGTAAAACCACCGGCCGTGAAATACGTAATGGGCACTCTACCTGCGTCACGCGAATCCGAATGCCGATCCTTTTATAATTGCGGAACAGATTATTGCGGTCCTTTTTATATAGTAGCAGTGTTTGTGTGCTTTGCAACGAGAACGGTCTATCTTGAGATCGTCGGTGACATGACTACCGAAGCGTTCATCGCGGCATTGAAACGCTTCATCGGTCGTAGGGGCATCTGTCGGAACATTTATTCCGACAACGGGACAAAATTTCGTTGGAGTGAATAACGAATTAAGCGCACTGTACCAAAAACTGCAACGGACGATAAGGTAAGACACTTCCTCACGGGCAAGGGAATATCATGGCATTTCATGCCAGCTCCTTCTCCCAATTTCGGCGGCCTTTGGGAGGCAGCTGTGAAATCGTTTAAACACCACGTCAAACGAGTCGTCGGGGAAGATACGGGTTACATTCGAATAGTTCAATACGTTCGCGATCGAAATCGAAGTGATCCTAAACTCCGCCCGCTTACTCCATTATCATCCGATCCTAATGGTCCCTAACTCCGACCACTTCCTGATCGGCACGTAGTTTGCCCGAGACTGATTTCAGCGATACTCCTCGTAACTGATTGTCACACTAGCAACACATCCAGAACGTCCAGCAGGAATTTTTGAACCAGGTGGCACAAGGAGTATATCCACCATCTGAACGAGCGAAAAAAATGGACCAAGGGCTACCACGAGATCAAGAAAAGATCCCTCGTAGTCTTAAGGGATGACTACGTCCTGCCTTTGCAGTGGCACTGCGGTCGAGTCGAAGAGGTGCACCCAGGGTCCAGACAGATCACCCGAACGGTCACCGTACGGACCAGCCAGGGGGTCTACAATCGCAACGTCAAGCAGTTAGCGGAGCTGCCCACATCCCAGACGATAGCGTGAACCATCGACGTCGAGGCGATATTCAGATCAAACCGATTTAGATTGATCGTCACGGTCTCTCAACGGGGAGAACATGTTCCGACCGATGGAACAAATAAAACGTGGGGCCTTCGAAGACTTTATTTATTACACGTTTGTGATGAAAAGGCTATTTTTGAGATTAAGACGTTTTAAGTAATTCGTAAATATATCTATTGCTTCGATACGTGGACATCTAGGTGCGATATCGCGTTTTACCAAGCATTATAACTCTATTGCTTCGATTACTTGACATCTAGTAACGCTATTCCGTCGCTAGGAAGCGTGGAATTTACATTCTCTTGAAGTAATGACGAAAAATACATAACGCGTTGCATTGAATTACATCATAACGTGAACCATAGATTTGAGATACGAAATCGCGTTTTATGAAGAATTGGAACTGTACTGCTTCGATTCGTAGACACCTGGAAGCACTATTCGTTGCAAGGTAGAGTCGCATTTACATTCTTTTGAAGTGCAGACGAGGTACACATAACGCATTGCATTGAATATTACATCTTATGATGAGACATAGAAATGAGATGCGACATGGCGTTTTATGAAGAGTTAGAACACTATTGCTTCGATACGTAGACATCTAGTAACCCTGTTGCGTAGCAAGGAAGGGCGACATTTACATTCTCTAGAGGTGTAGACGAGACATACATAACGCGTTGCACTGAATATTATATCCTATCGTGAGACATAGAAATGATGTGCGATATCGCGCTTCATAAAGGGTTTGAATTCTATTGCTTCGAAACATAGGCACCTAGGAACTCTGTTCCGGAGCTAGGAGGCGTTGCATTTACATTCTTTAGAATTATCGACAATAAATACATAACGCGTTGCATTGAGTTGCATCAGGCCATGAAACATCGAAATGATTTGCGATATCCGGTTTTATAAAGAATTAGAACTGTATTGCTTCGATACGTAGACGTATGGAAACGCTCATCGACCGCAAGGATGTGTGGGATTTACATTCTCTTGAAGTGTTGACGAGATGTACATAACGTGCTGCATTGAATATTGCATCTTATCATGAGTCATAGAAATGAGATGCCATATCGCGTTTTAGTAATCATTAGAACTCTATTTCTTCCATATGTAGACATCGAGAAGCGCTATTCCGTCGCAAGGAAGTGTGGCACTTCCATTCGATTGAAGTGCTGACGAGATATACATAACGCGTTGCATTGATGTTACATCTTCTCATGAGACATAGAAGTGATATGAGATATTGTGTTTCATGAGGCATTAGAACTCTATTGTTTCGATATGTAGACATCTAATACTCCATTCCGTAGCAATGATGTGTGGTGCTTTACATTCTTTTGAAGTGTTTACAAGATATTATCTACCCTGCACCAGGCCGGTGATCGGGCGTGGTTCCTGGCCCAGACTGGTATACCTAGACTGAATCTACCATCTTCCAACCAGTTACACCCACCTCACTGAAACGGGCGATTGAAGAATCCAGATGTGCCGCGGCGCCTTTCCCGCGGGTGCGTCCTTTAGCTACTCCGTTGGTGAGGACGAATCTTAACCGCCGGAGTACCCACGGGGAACCACGGGGAGGCGAACTCACTTCGTGTACGCGATTCGCTCACTCTGACCCTTTTTAAATTAGGATGGATTGGTTTGGCCAAATTTGTAGATGATGCAGACTGCCAGCCTCAGTATCATTCAATTTTCCTCTATGAATGTGGCTCGGACTAGCTTGGGCAAGTGTTGACGGGATGTACATTACGTGTTGCATTGAATTACATCATATCATGAAAAATTGAAATGAGATGCGATATCACGTTATACGATGGACTAGAGCTGTATTGCTTCGATACATAGACATCTAGGAAAGCTATTCCGTAGCAAGGAAGTGTGGCATTTACATTCTTCTTAAGTGTAGACGTGATATACTTAAAGAGTTCCATTGAATGTTACATCTTATCATGGGACATAGAAGTGAGATGCGATATCGCGTTCTATAAAGGAATAGAACAATACTTCTTCGATACGTAAACATCAAGGAACGCTATTCCGTAACATGGATGTGTAGGATTTACATCCGTTTGATGTGTTAGATATACAAAGCACGTAGCGTTGATAGTACATCTTATCATGAGACATAGAAACGAAATGCCATATCGCATTTCATGAAGCGTTAGAACTCTATTACTTCGATATGTAGACATTTAGGGACGCTATTACGTAGCAAGGAAGAGTGGGCTTTACATTCTTTTGAACTGTTGATAATTAACCCGTTTCATTGAATATTACATCTTATCATGAGACATAAAAGGGCATGAGGCACTGCCCACGTATTAGCGGACGAGACGACGTAGGAACTCTTTCCTCCCCGCGCGTCGAGTACGCTTCATAGAAAGCTCAGAGTTCATCGTGGGTACTTGCACACAGGAGGACGACGGCACGCCTAAGCGCTGGTTCGCTCTACCTTACCGGGATCGACCTTAGTTCAAGACACCCTTGTTACGGCAGAGGTGAAGTAAGAGCGGCTAAGCGTTGGTGCGCTCTAACCGTCCAGCTTCAAGACGGTCGCAGATGAAATAGTGCGAAATAGTAATAATACGCGAGCGTACCCGTGGAATAGAGACGAAGGAGATTGTAGTATAATAAAGAGACATCGAATCGGGAAAAATTAGTGTATATTCTATGAATACTATCCTAATACAAACACTAAGACTATGTTACTAAATATGAGTACAAAATGAAATAGAGATGAGACTAAGTTATAATAAAGACTTCTCTATGGGAGATGGAATAGAAACGACTGCATTGGAGCTGGTAGCTCGCTGCAGGATACAACGGAGGCAGATTCGATCTGCTCGGTTCGGCGTTCGGATTAGAAGTCTCGTATCGGAAGCACGTTCGCCACCTCCGCGGGTCGCGCCGCGCGCGAGTCTCTGGGCCTTCGCGGTGGGGCAGACGGTGGAGTAGGGCGGCCACTCGGCCCTCGTGATGGGGCGGCCGGTCGGAGTGGGGTGCGGCTCACGTTGAGCGCGAGCCGCGAGTGTCGAGTGTGCGCGCGAGCGCATCGCAGATTATCTCTAATCGAACTTAGAATTCGACGTGTGTGTTGTAGTGTGTATGTACACAGTCGTGTAGCGTGCTTAACCTAAGGTTACACGTATGGAGGGTAAGTATGTGGGTACGTGCTGCTGTACTCTACGTCCTTGTAGCTCTGTCCCCTCGTCCTGAGGCGCCGGGAAACCGTGCGGTCCTCGCACGTATGCTGCGGTTGCAGATGCTGACGGATGAGCGGTTGCTGGACCTGGAGCACGCCGGAGGGTGGCAGGCGTCACGCCTGACGTTACCGTAGACATCTAGAATTACTATTCCGTGGCAAGATAGTTTGGCATTTACATGCTTCTGAAGTGTAGACGAGATATACATAACACTCCGAAATGAATATTATATCTTATCATGAAACATAGAAATGAGATGCGATATCGATTTATAAGCAGCATCAGAACTCTATTGCTTCGATACCTAGACAACTGCAAACGCTACTACGTAGCAACGAAGTGTCGCACTTATATTCATTTGAAGTGTATACGAGGTATACGTAACACTCTGCAATGAGTATTATGTCTTATCATGAAACATAGAAATGAGATGCGATATCGCGATTTAGGAAGCATTAGAACTCTCTTGCTTCGATACGTAGGCATCTGCAAACGCTACTTCCGAGCAAGGAAGTATCGCATTTACATTCCTTTCAAGTGAATGCGAGGTATACGTGACACATCGAAATGAATATTATTCCTTATCACGAAACATTATAATGAGATGCGGTATCCCGTTTTAAGAAGCATTAGAACTCTATTGCTTCGTTACGTAGACATGTGCAAACGCTATTTCCTAGGAATGAAGTGTCGCATTTACAATCATTTGAAGTTAATACAAGGTATACATGACACTCCGCAATGAATATTATATCTTATCATGAAACATAGAAATGAGACGCGATATCGCGTTTTAAGAAGCATCAGAACTCTATTGCTTCGATACGTAGAAACCTGAAAACGCATTTCCTAGCAAGGAAGTGTGGCATTTACATTCTTTTGAAGTGTATTCGAGGTATACCTAACACTTCGCAATGAATATTATATCTTATCGTGAAACACAAAACTGAAATGCGTTATCGCGTTTTGAGAAGCAATACAACTCTATTGCTTCGATATGTAGGCATCTGGAAACGATATTTCCTAGCAAGGATGTGTTGCATTTACATTCTTTGGAAATGTAGACGAGGTATACATAACACTTCGCAATGAATATTGTATCTTTTCTTGAAACATAGAAATGAGATGCGATATCTCGTTTTAAGAAGCATTAGAACTCTATTGCTTGGATACGTAGACATCTGAATACGCTATTTCCTAGCAAGGAAGTGTCGCATTTACATTCGCTTGGAGTGAATACGAGGTATACATGACATTTCGCAATGAATATTATATCTTATCACGAAACATAGAAATGAAATGCGATATCGCGATTTAAGTAGCATTACAACTCTATTGCTACGATACGTAGACATCTGCAAACGATATTCCCAAGGATGGAAACGTCGCATTTACATTCTTTTGAAGTGAATACGAGGTATACATGACACTTCGCAATGAATATTATATCTTATCACGAAACATATAAATGAGATGCGCTATCGCGATTTAAGTAGCATTAGAACTCTATTGCTACGATACGTAGACATCTGCAAACGCTATTTCCTAGCAAGCAATAGTCGCATTTACATTCTTTTGAAGTGAATGCGAGGTATACATGACACTTCGCAATGAATATTATATCTTATCACGAAACATGGAAATGAGATGCGTTATGGCTTTTTGTGAAGCATTAGAACGCTATTGCTACGATACGTAGACATCTGCAAACGCTATTTCCTAGCAAGGAGTAGTCGTATTTACATTCTTTTGAAGTGAATACGAGGTATACATGACACTTCGCAATGAATATTCTGTCTTATCATGAAACATAGAAGTGAGATGCGATATCGCGTCTTAAGAAGCAATTGCCTTGATGCGGAGATATCTGCAAACTCTATTTCCTAGCATGGAAGTGTCGCAATTACATTCTTTTGAAGTGTATTCGAGGTATACATGACACTTCGTAATGAATATTATATCTTATCATGAGACATAGAAGAGAGATGCGATATTGCGATTTAAGTAGCATTAGAACTTTATTGCTACGATACGTAGACATCTGAATACGCTGTTTCCTAGCAAGGAAGTGTCGCATTTACATTCGTTTGGAGTAAATACGAGGTATACATAACACTTCGCAATGAATATTATATCTTATCACGAAACATAGAAATAGAATGCGACATCTCGTTTTAAGAAGCATTAGGACTCTTTTGCTACGATACGTAGACATATGCAAACGCTATTTCCTAGGATGGAAACGTCGCATTTACATTCTTTTAATGTGAATACGAGGTATACATGACACTTCGCAATGAATATTATATCTTATCACGAAACATGGAAATGAGATGCGATATGGCTTTTTGTGAAGCATTAGAACGCTATTGCTACGATACGTAGACATCTGCAAACGCTATTTCCTAGCAAGGAGTAGTCGTATTCACATTCTTTTGAAGTGAATACGAGGTATACATGACACTTCCCAATGAATATTCTATCTTATCATAAGACATAGAAGAGAGATGCGATATCGCGTTTTAAGATGCATTAGAACGCTATTGCCTCGATGCGGAGATATCAGCAAACGCTATTTCCTAGCATGGAAGTGTCGCATTTACATTCTTTTGAAGTGAATTCGAGGTATACATGACACTTCGGAATGGAAATTCTAACTTATCACGAATCATAGATATGAGATGCGATATCGCGATCTAAGAAGCATTAGAACTCTATTGCTACGATACGTAGACATCTGAATACGCTATTTCCCAGCAAGGAAGTGTCGCATTTACATTCGTATGGAGTGAATACGAGATATGTATGACACTTCGCAATGAAAATTAAATCTTATCATGAAGCATAGAAATGAGATGCGATATCGCGTTTTGAGAAGCACTACAACTCTATTGCTACGATGCGTAGGCATCTGCAAACGCTATTTCCTAGCAAGGAGTAGTCGCATTTACATTCTTTTGAAGTGAATACGAGGTATACATGACATTTCGCAATGAATATTGTATCTTATCATGAAGCATAGCAGTAAGGTGCGATATTGCGTCTTGAGAAGCATTAGAACTCTATTGCCTCAACGCGTAGACATCTGCAGACGCTATTTCCTTGCATGGAAGTGTCGCATTTACATTCTTTTGAGGTGAATACGAGTTATACATGACACTTCGCAATGAATATTATATCTTATCATGAAACATAGAAGTGAGTTGCGATATGACGTTTTAAGAAACATTAGAACTCTGTGGCCTCGATGCGGAGACATCTGCAAACGCTATTTCCTAGCAAGGAAGTGTCGCATTTACATTTGTTTGGAGTGAATACGAGGTATACATAACACTTCGAAATGAATATCATATCTTATCACGAAACATAGAAATGAAATGCGACATCTCGTTTTAAGAAGTATTAGAACTCTTTTGCTACGATACGTAGACATCTGCAAACGCTATTTCCTAGCAATCAATAGTCGCATTTACATTCTTTTGAAATGAATACGAGGTACACATGACACTTCGCAATGAATATTATATCTTATCACGAAATATAGAAATGAGATGCGATATCGCGATTTAAGTAGCATTAGAACTCTACTGCTACGATACGTATACATCTGAATACGCTATTTCCCAGCAAGGAAGTGTCGCATTTACATTCGTATGGAGTGAATACGAGGTATGCATGACACTTCGCATTGAAAATTATATCTTATCATGAAGCATAGAAATGAGATGCGATATCGCGATTTAAGTAGCATTAGAACTCTAATGCTACGATACGTAGACATCTGAATACGCCATTTCCTAGCAAACAAGTGTCGCATTTACATTCATTTGAAGTGTATACGAGGTATAAGTGACATTTCGCAATGAATATTGTATCTTATCATGAAACATTGAAATGAGATGCGATATCGCCTTATAAGAGGCGTCAGAACTCTATTGCCCCGATACGTAAACATCTGCAAATGATATTTCCTATAGAAAGGGAGTGTCGCATTTACATTAATATGAAGTTTGTGCGAGATATAAGTGACGCTTCGCAATGAATATCATATCTTATCATGAAACATAGAAATGAGATTCGATATCGCGTTTTAAGAAGCATTAGAACTTTGTTGCTATGATACGTAGATATCTGCAAACGCTATTTCGTGGGATGGAAGTGTCGCATTTACATTCAGCTGAAGTGAATTCGAGGTATAAGTGGCACTTCGCAATGGATATTATATCTTATCATGAAACATAGAAATGGGATGCGATATCGCGATATAAGATGCATTAGAAATCTATTGCTACGATACGTAGACATTTGCAAACTCTGTTTCCAAGCATGCAAGTGTCGCATTTACATTCTTTTGAAGTGAATACGAAGTATACATAACACTAAACAATGAATATTATATCTCATCATGAAAGATAGAAATGAGATGCGATATCGCGATTTAAGAAGCACGAGGACACTATTGCTACTATACGTAGCCATCTGCAAACGCTATTTCCTAGAAAGGAAGTGTCGCATTTACAATCATTTGAAATGCAGACGAGGAATACATAACACTTCGCAATGAATATTATATCTTATCACGAAACATAGAAATGAGATGCGATATGGCGTTTTAAGGGGCATTAGTACTCTATAGCTTCGATACAGAGATATCTGGGAACTTAATTTACTAGAAAGGAACCTCCTCGCACCCCCTAGCGTCAACCCCTGGACGCATGCAACCAGCCAAACTCGCCTGCAGAACCAGCAACTGGAAGTGTTCGCGCGCGCATACCTGCACGCGCTCACTCACACCGAGTTCCGCTGCCTCACTCGCATCGCCGAGTATATCTGTCTCGCTCGTACCGGGCACCAGTGTCTCACTCGCACCACCGAGTATACCTGTCTCGCCCGCACCAAGGACGGGAAGCCCTATCTCCCTCGCACCGATGATTCCGTCCTGCAGGAAGACATAGCCGCAGCCCATCACCTGAATGGGGTCTTTTCCAATTCCGGGAACAGCGACCTGCCTCCACACCAGTCCAGAAGCCGCTTTTCGAAGCGACCGTCGACGCTTCCGATCCAGACACCACGACACATCACGCCGATTCTGCCACATTCAGCATCATCGCTGAATTCCGACCGCCGTCCTCCTCTTCGCTGGCGACTGATCGAGATTTCCGTAGCAGCCAACAGAACGAAATCCGCTACGATCCCAGCGAACGATCTTCCACGCCGTTTCTACGTACAAATCAAGAGAGAAGTCATCGAAAGGTAGGGTCATTCCCTTATTATCGCGAGTGTTTTCGCTAGTGTCGCGTCAGCCGAAATTGTCGGACCCGGTCTTAATGCGTTCCCGCGGACCGAATTATCGAAAAATAGGCTCGTGTCGTAAAGCCTCCGGAGCAACGGAAAATAGTTTCGCCGGACGTGACACCTCGTATTCACATCAAAAGAATGTAAATGTGACACTTCCTTGCTAGGAAATAAGGTTTGCAGATATCTACGTATCGAAGAAATAGAGTTATAATGCTTCTTGAATCGCCATATCGCATCTCATTTCTATGTTTCATCATAAGATATAATATTCATTGCGAAGTGTCATGTATACATCGTATTCCTCACAAGAGAATGTAAACGCGACACTTCCTTTCTAGGAAATAGCGTTTGCAGATGTATACGTACCGATGCAATGGAGTTCTAATGCTTCTTAAATCGCGATATCGAACAATACATTTCTATGTTTCATGATAAGATATAATATTCATTCCGAAGTGTCATGTATACCTCGTATTCACTCAAGAGAATTCAAATGTGACACTTCCATGCTATTAAATAGCGTTTACAGATGTCTACGTATCGTAGGAATAGAGTTCCAACGCTTTTTAAAACGCTATATCGCATCACATTTCTATGTTTCATGATAACATATAATATTCATTGCGAAGTCTTATGTATTCCTCGTGTGCACATCATATGAATGTAAATGCGACACTTCCTTCCTAGGAAATAGCGTTTGCAGATGTCTACGTATCGAAGCAATAGGGTACTAATGCTTCTTAAAACGCGATATCGCGTCTCATTTCCTATGCCTCATGATAAGTTATAAGATTCGTTGCGAATTGTTATGTACTCCTAGTATACATTTCAAATGAATGTAAATGCGACACGACTTTTTTAGGAAATTACGTCCCCAGATGTCAACGTATCGAAGCAATAGAATTCAAATGCTTCTTAAATAGCGATATCGCATCTCATTTCTATGTTTCACGATATGACTTAATATTCAAAGTGGAGTGTTATGTATACCTCGTATTCACTTCAAAGGAATGTAAATGCGACACTTCCTTGCTAGGAAATAGCGTTTGCAGATGTCTACGCATCGTAGCAATAGAGTTCTAATGCTTCTTAAGACGCGATATCGCTCCTCATTTCTATGTTACATGACAACATATAATATTCATTGCGAAGTCTTATGTATTCCTCGTGTGCACATCATATGAATGTTAATGCGACACTTCCTTGCTATTAAATAGCGTTTGCAGATGTCTACGCGTCGTAGCAATGGAGTTCTAGTGCTTCTTAAATCACGATATCGTATCTCATTTCTATGTTTCGTGATAAGGTAAAATATTCATTGCGAAGTGTCATGTATATCTCGTATTCACTTCAAAAGGATGTAAATGCGACACTTCCTTCCTAGAAAATAGCGTTTCCAGATGACTACGTTTGGAAACAATAGAGTTCTAATACTTCTTAAAACGAGATGTCGCATCTCATTTCTATGTTTCATGATAAGATATAATATTTATTGCGAAGTGTCATGTATGTCTCGTTTTCACTTCAAAAGAATGTAAATGCGAATCTTCCATGCTTGGAAATAGAGTTTGCAGATGTATACGTATCGTAGCAATGGGGTTCTAATGCTTCTTAAAACGCGATATCGCACCTCACTGCTATGTCTCATGATAAGATATAATATTCATTGCGAAGTGTCATGTATTCCTTGTTTTCACTTCAAAAGAATGTAATTGCGACACTTCCTTGCTAGGAGGTATCGTTTGCAGATGTCTACGTATCGAAGCCATAGATTTCTAATGCTTCTTAAATCGCGATATCGCTTCTCATTTCCATGTTTCATGATAAGATATAATATTCATTGTGGAATGTTATGTATACATAGTATTCACTTCAAAAGAATGTAATTGCGACACTTCCTTGCTAGGAGGTATCGTTTGCAGATGTCTACGTATCGTAGCAATAGAATTCATTGTGGAGTGTTATGCATACCTCGTATTAACTTCAAAAGAATGTACATGCGGCATTTCCATGCTAGGAAATAGCGTTTACAGATTTCTACATATCGTAGCAATAGGGTTCTAATGCTTCCCAAAACGCGATATCGCATCTCACTTCTTTGCTTCATGATAAGATATAATATTCATTGCGAAGTGTCATATATACCTCGTATTCGCTTCAAAAGAACGTAAATGCGACACTTCCTTGCTAGGAAATAGCGTTTACAGATTTCTACATATCGTAGCAATAGGGTTCTAATGCTACTTAAAACGAGATGTCGCATTTCATTTATATGATTCGTGATAAGATACAATATTCATTGTGGAGTCTTATGCGTACCTCGTATTCACTTCAAATGAATGTAAATGCGACACTTCCTTGATAGGAAATAACATTTGCAGATGTCTATGCATCGTAGCAATAGAGTTCTGGTGATTCTTAAATTGCGATATCGCATCTCACTTTTATGTTTCGAGATAAGATATAATATTCGTTGTGGAATGTTATGTATACCTAGTATTCACTTCAAAGGAATGTAAATGCGACACTTACATGCTAGGATATAGCGTTTGCAGATATCTACGTATCGTAGCAATAGAGTTCTAATGCTTCCTAAAACGCGATATCGCATCACACTTCTATGTTTCATGATAAGATATAATATTCATTGCGAAGTGTCATGTATACCTCGTATTCACTTCAAAAGAATGTAAATGCGACACTTACATGCTTGGAAATAGCGTTTGCAGATGTCTACGTATCGTAGCAATAGAGTTCTAATGCTTCTTAAAACGAGATGTCGCATTTCATTCCTATGTTTCGTGATTAGATATAATATTCATTGTAGAGTGTTATGTATACCTCGCATTCACTTCAAAAGAATGTAAATGCGACACTTCCATGCTAGGGAATAGCGTTGGCAGATGTCTACGTATCGTAGCAATAAAGTTCTAATGCTCCTTAAATCGCGATATCGCATCTCATTTATATGTCTCGTGATAAGATATAATATTCATTGCGAAGTGTCATGTATACCTCGTATTCACTTCAAAAGAATGTAAATGCGACGTTTCCATCCTTGGGAATATCGTTTGCAGATGTCTACTTATCGTAGCAAAAGGGTCCTAATGCTTCTTAAAACGCGATATCGCATCTCACATTCATGCTTCATGATAAGATATAATATTCATTGCGAAGTGTCATGTATACCTCGTATTCACTTCAAAAGAATGTAAATGCGACACTTCCATTATAGGAAATAGCGTTTGCAGATGTCTACGTATCGTAGCAATAGTGCTCCAATGCTTCTTAAAACGCAATATCGCATCTCACTTCTATGCTTCATGATAAGATATAATATTCATTATGGAGTGTCATGTATACCTCGTATTCACTTCAAAAGGATGTAAATACGACAATTCCTTGCTAGGAAATAGCGTTTCCAGATGACTACGTGTCGAAATAATAGAGTTCTAATGATTCTTAAAACGCGATATCTCATCTCACTTCTATGTTTCATGATAAGATATAATATTCATTGCGAAGTGTCATGTATACCTAGTATTCACTGCAAAAGAATGTAGATACGACTACTCCTTGCTAGGAAATAGCGTTTGCAGATGTCTACGTATCGTAGCAATAGCGTTCTAATGCTTCACAAAAAGCCATATCGCATCTCATTTCCATGTTTCGTGATAAGATATAATATTCATTGCGAAGTGTCATGTATACCTCGCATTCACTTCAAAAGAATGTAAATGAGACTAGTCCTCTCTAGGAAATAGCGTTTGCAGATGCCTACATATCGTAGCAATAAAATTCTAATGCTACTTAAATCGCGATATTGCATCTCATTTATATGTTTCGTGAAAAGATATAATATTCATTGCGAAGTCTCATGTATACCTCGTATTCACTTCAAAAGAATGTAAATGCGACACTTCCATGCTAGGAAATAGCGTTTGCAGATGTCTACGTGTCGTAACAATAGAGTTCTAATGCTTCTTAAAACGCAATATCGCATCTCACTGCTATGTTTCATGATAAGATATAATATTCATTATGGAGTGTCATGTATACCTCGTATTCACTTCAAAAGGATGTAAATACGACACTTCCTTGCTAGGGAATAGCGTTTCCAGATGACTACGTGTCGAAACGATAGAGTTCTAATGATTCTTAAAACGCGATATCGCATCTCACTTCTATGTTTCATGATAAGATATAATATTCATTGCGAAGTGTCATGTATACCTCGTATTCCCTTCAAAAGAATGTAAATGCGACACTTCCATGCTAGGAAATAGCGTTTGCAGATGTCTACGTATCGTAGTAATGGAGTTCTAATGTTTCCTAAAACGCGATATCGCATCTCACTCCTATGTTTCATGATGTGATATAATATTCATTGCGATGTGTCATGAATACCGCGTATTCACTTCAAAAGAATGTAAATGCGACACTTCCATGCTAGGAAATAGCGTTTGCAGATGTCTAAGTATCGTAGCAATAGAGTTCTAATGCTTCTTAAAACGCGATATCGCATCTCATTTCTATGTTTCATGGTAAGATATAACATGATTTGCGAAGTGTTATGTATTCCTCGTCTACACTTCAAATGAATTTGAATGCGATACTTCCTCGCTAGGAAATAGCGTTTGCAGATGTCTACGTATCGTAGCAATAGATATCTAATGCTTCTTAAAACGCGATATCGCACCTCATTTCTATGTTTCATGGTAAGATATAATATGATTTGTGAAGTGTCATGTATTCCTCGTCTACACTTCAAATGAATGTAAATGCGACACTTCCTAGCAAGGAAATAGCGTTTGCAGATGTCTACGTATCGTAGCAATAGATCTCTAATGCTTCTTAAAACGCGATATCGCATCTCATTTCTATGTTTCATGGTAAGATATAAAATGATTTGCGATGTGTCATGTATTCCTCGTCTACACTTCAAATGAGTGTGAATGCGATACTTCCTCGCTAGGAAATAGCGTTTGCAGATGTCTACGTATCGTAGCAATAGCTTTCTAATGCTTCTTAAAACGCGATATCGCATCTCATTTCTATGTTTCATGGTAAGATGTAATATGATTTGCGAAGTGTTATGTATTTCTCCTCTACACTTCAAATGAATGTAAATGCGACACTTCCTTGCAAAGTAATAGCGTTTGCAGATGTCTACGTATCGTAGCATTAGGTTTCTAATGCTTCTTAAAACGCTATATCGCATCTCATTTCTATGTTTCATGGTAAGATATAATATGATTTGCGAAGTTTCATGTATTCCTCGTCTACACTTCAAATGAATGTAAATGCGACACTTCCTTGCTAGGAAATAGCGCCTGCAGATGTCTAGGTATCGTAGCAATAGAGTTGTAATGCTTATTAAAACGCGATATCGCATCTCATTTCTATGTTTCATGGTAAGATGTAATATGATTTGCGAAGTGTTATGTATTCCTCGTCTACACTTCAAATGAATGTAAATGCGACACTTCCTTGCAAGGAAATAGCGTTTGCAGATGTCTACGTATCGAAGCAGTAGAGTTCAAATGCTTCTTAAAACGAGATATTGCATCTCATATCTATGTCCCATGATAAGATATAATATTCATTGCGAAGTGTTATGCATTCCTCGTCTACGATTCAAATGAAAGTAAATGCGACACTTCCTTGCAAGGAAATAACGATTGCAGATGTCTACGTATCGTAGCAATAGAGTTCATATGATACTTAAAACGCGATATCGCATCTCATTTCTATGTTTCATGGTAAGATGTAATATGATTTGCGAAGTGTTATGTATTCCTCGTCTACACTTCAAATGAATGTAAATGCGACACTTCCTTGCAAGGAAATAGCGTTTGCAGATGTCTACGTATCGAAGCAATAGAGTTCAAATGCTTCTTAAAACGAGATATTGCATCTCATATCTATGTTTCATGATAAGATATAATATTCATTGCGAAGTGTCATGTATACCTCGTCTACACTTCAAATGAATGTAAATGCGACACTTCCTTGCTAGGAAATAGCGTCTGCAGATGTCTAGGTATCGTAGCAATAGAGTTCAAATGCTTCTTAAAACGAGATATCGCACCTCATACCTATGTTTCATGATAAGATATAATATTCATTGCGAAGTGTTATGCATTCCTCGTCTACGATTCAAGTGAAAGTAAATGCGACACTTCCTTGCAAGGAAATAACGATTGCAGATGTCTACGTATCGTAGCAATAGAGTTCATATGATTCTTAAAACGCGATATCGCATCTCATTTCTATGTTTCATGGTAAGATATAATATGATTTGCAAAGTGTTATGTAATCCTCGTCCACACTTCAAATGAATGTGAAAGCGACACTTCCTCGCTAGGAATTAGCGTTTGCAGATGTCTACGTATCGTAGCAATAGATTTCTAATGCTTCTTAAAACGCGATATCGCATCTCATTTCTATGTTTCATGATTAGATATAATATTCATTGCGAAGTGTTATGCATTCCTCGTCTACGATTCAAATGAAAGTAAATGCGACACTTCCTTGCATGGAAATAACTATTGCAGATGTCTACGTATCGTAGCAATAGAGTTCATATGATTCTTAAAACGCGATATCGCATTTCATTTCTATGTTTCATGGTAAGATATAACATGATTTGCGTAGTGTTATGTATTCCTCGTCTACACTTCAAATGAATTTGAATGCGATACTTCCTCGCTAGGAAATAGCGCTTGCAGATGTCAACGTATCGTAGCAATAGATATCTAATGCTTCTTAAAACGCGATATCGCACCTCATTTCTATGTTTCATGGTAAGATATAATATGATTTGTGAAGTGTCATGTATTCCTCGTCTACACTTCAAATGAATGTAAATGCGACACTTCCTAGCAAGGAAATAGCGTTTGCAGATGTCTACGTATCGTAGCAATAGATTTCTAATGCTTCTTAAAACGCGATATCGCATCTCATTTCTATGTTTCATGGTAAGATGTAATATGACTTGCGAAGTGTTATGTATTCCTCGTCTACACTTCAAATGAATGTAAATGCGACACTTCCTTGCAAGGAAATATCGTTTGCAGATGTCTACGTATCGAAGCAATAGAGTTCATATGATTCTTAAAACGCGATATCGCATCTCATTTCTATGTTTCATGGTAAGATATAATATGATTTGCGAAGTGTCATGTATTCCTCGTCTACACTTCAAATGAATGTGAATGCGATACTTCCTCGCTAGGAAGTAGCGTTTGCAGATGTCTACGTATCGTAGCAATAGCTTTCTAATGCTTCTTAAAACGCGATATCGCATCTCATTTCTATGTTTCATGGTAAGATATAATATGATTTGCGAAGTGTCATGTATTCCTCGTCTACACTTCAAATGAATGTAAATGCGACACTTCCTTGCTAGGAAATAGCGTCTGCAGATATCTAGGTATCGTAGCAATAGAGTTCTAATGCTTCTTAAAACGCGATATCGCATCTCATTTCTATGTTTTATGGTAAGATGTAATATGATTTGCGAAGTGTTATGTATTTCTCCTCTACACTTCAAATGAATGTAAATGCGACACTTCCTTGCTAGGAAATAGCGTCTGCAGATGTCTAGGTATCGTAGCAATAGAGTTCATATGATTCTTAAAACGCGATATCGCATCTCATTTCTATGTTTCATGGTAAGATATAACATGATTTGCGAAGTGTCATGTATTCCTCGTCTACACTTCAAATGAATGTGAATGCGATACTTCCTCGCTGGGAAATAGCGTTTGCAGATGTCTACGTATCGTAGCTATAGCTTTCTAATGCTCCTTAAAACCCGATATCGCATCTCATTTCTATGTTTCATGGTAAGATATAACATGATTTGCGAAGTGTTATGTATTCCTCGTCTACACTTCAAATGAATTTGAATGCGATACTTCCTCGCTAGGAAATAGCGTTTGCAGATATCTACGTATCGTAGCAATAGATATCTAATGCTTCTTAAAACGCGATATCGCACCTCATTTCTATGTTTCAAGGTAAGATATAATATGATTTGTGAAGTGTCATGTATTCCTCGTCTACACTTCAAATGAATGTAAATGCGACACTTCCTAGCAAGGAAATAGCGTTTGCAGATGTCTACGTATCGTAGCAATAGATATCTAATGCTTCTTAAAACGCGATATCGCATCTCATTTCTATGTTTCATGGTAAGACATAAAATGATTTGCGATGTGTCATGTATTCCTCGTCTACACTTCCAATGAATGTGAATGCGATACTTCCTCGCTAGGAAATAGCGTTTGCAGATGTCTACGTATCGTAGCAATAGCTTTCTAATGCTTCTTAAAACGCGATATCGCATCTCATTTCTATGTTTCATGGTAAGATGTAATATGATTTGCGAAGTGTTATGTATTTCTCCTCTACACTTCAAATGAATGTAAATGCGACACTTCCTTGCAAAGTAATAGCGTTTGCAGATGTCTACGTTTCGTAGCAATAGGTTTCTAATGCTTCTCAGAACGCTATATCGCATCTCATTTCTATGTTTCATGGTAAGATATAATATGATTTGCGAGGTTTCATGTATTCCTCGTCTACACTTCAAATGAATGTAAATGCGACACTTCCTTGCTAGGAAATAGCGCCTGCAGATGTCTAGGTATCGTAGCAATAGAGTTGTAATGCTTATTAAAACGCGATATCGCATCTCATTTCTATGTTTCATGGTAAGATATAATATGATTTGTGAAGTGTCATGTATTCCTCGTCTACACTTCAAATGAATGTAAATGCGACACTTCCTTGCAAGGAAATAGCGTTTGCAGATGTCTACGTATCGAAGCAGTAGAGTTCAAATGCTTCTTAAAACGAGATATTGCATCTCATATCTATGTCCCATGATAAGATATAATATTCATTGCGAAGTGTTATGCATTCCTCGTCTACGATTCAAATGAAAGTAAATGCGACACTTCCTTGCAAGGAAATAACGATTGCAGATGTCTACGTATCGTAGCAATAGAGTTCATATGATACTTAAAACGCGATATCGCATCTCATTTCTATGTTTCTTGGTAAGGTATAACATGACTTGCGAAATGTTATGTATTCCTCGTCTACACTTCAAGTGAATGTGAATGCGATACTTCCTCGCTAGGAAATAGCGTTTGCAGATGTCTACGTATCGTAGCAATAGAGTTCATATGATTCTTAAAGCGCGATATCGCATCTCATTTCTATGTTTCATGGTAAGGTATAACATGATTTGCGAAATGTTATGTATTCCTCGTCTACACTTCAAGTGAATGTGAATGCGATACTTCCTCGCTAGGAAATAGTGTTTGCAGAAGTCTACGTACCGTAGCAATAGCTTTCTAATGCTTCTTAAATCGCGATATCGCACCTCATTTCTATGTTTCATGGTAAGATATAATATTATTTGCGAAGTGTCATGTATTCCTCGTCTACACTTCAAATGAATGTGAATGCGACACTTCCTCGCTAGGAAATAGCGTTTGCAGATGTCTACGTATCGTCGCAATAGCTTTCTAATGCTTCTTAAAACGCGATATCGCATCTCATTTCTATGTTTCATGGTAAGATATAATATGATTTGCGAAGTGTTATGTATTCCTCGTCCACACTTCAAATGAATGTGAATGCGACACTTCCTCGCTAGGAAATAGCGTTTGCAGATGTCTACGTATCGAAGCAATAGAGTTCAAATGCTTCTTAAAACGAGATATTGCATCTCATATCTATGTTTCATGCTAAGATATAATATTCACTGCGAAGTGTCATGTATTCCTCGTCTACACTTCAAATGATTGTGAATGCGACACTTCCTCGCTAGGAAATAGCGTTTGCAGATGTCTACGTATCGTAGCAATAGAGTTCATATGATTCTTAAAACGCGATATCGCATCTCATTTCTATGTTTCATGGTAAGATATAACATGATTTGCGAAGTGTTATGTATTCCTCGTCTACACTTCAAATGAGTGTGAATGCGATACTTCCTCGCTAGGAAATAGCGTTTGCAGATGTCTACGTATCGTAGCAATATATTTCTAATGCTTCTTAAAACGCGATATCGCATCTCATTTCTATGTTTCATGGTAAGATATAATATGATTTGCTAAGTGTTATGTATTCCTCGTCAACACTTCAAATGAATGTAAATGCGACACTTCCTTGCAAGGAAATAGCGTTTGCTGATGTCTACGTATCGAAGCAATACAGTTCAAATGCTCCTTAAAACGAAATATTGCATCTCATATCTATGTTTCATGATAAGATATAATAATCATTGCGAAGTGTTATGCATTCCTCGTCTACGATTCAAATGAATGTAAATGCGACACTTAGTTGCAAGGAAATAGCGTTTGCAGATGTCTACGTGTCGTAGGAATGGAGTTCTTATGATTCTTAAAATGCGATATCGTATCTCATTTCTATGTTTCATGGTAAGATATAATATGATTTGTGAAGTGTCATGTATTCCTCGTCTACACTTCAAATGAATGTAAATGAGACACTTCCTTGCTAGGATATAGCGTCTGCAGATGTCTACGTATCGAAGCAATAAAGTTCAAATGCTTCTTAAAACGAGATATTGCATCTCATATCTATGTTTCATGATAAGATATAATATTCACTGCGAAGTGTCATGTATTCCTCGTCTACACTTCAAATGATTGTGAATGCGACACTTCCTCGCAAGGAAATAGCGTTTGCAGATGTCTACGTATCGTAGCAATAGAGTTCATATGATTCTTAAAACGCGATATCGCATCTCATTTCTATGTTTCATGGTAAGATATAATATGATTTGCGAAGTGTCATGTATTCCTCGTCTACACTTCAAATGAATGTGAATGCGACACTTCCTCGCTAGGAAATAGCGTTTGCAGATGTCTACGTATCGTAGCAATAGAGTTCATATGATTCTTAAAACGCCATATCGCATCTCATTTCTATGTTTCATGGTAAGATATAACATGATTTGCGAAGTGTTATGTATTCCTCGTCTACACTTCAAATGAATGTGAATGCGATACTTCCTCGCTAGGAAATAGCGTTTGCAGATGTCTACGTATCGTAGCAATAGATTTCTAATGCTTCTTAAAACGCGATATCGCATCTCATTTCTATGTTTCATGGTAAGATATAATATGATTTGCGAAGTGTTATGTATTCCTCGTCTACACTTCAAATGAATGTGAATGCGACACTTCCTCGCTAGGAAATAGCGTTTGCAGATGTCTACGTATCGAAGCAATAGAGTTCAAATGCTTCTTAAAACGAGATATTGCATCTCATTTCTATGCTTCATGGTAAGATATAATATTCATTGCGAAGTGTTATGCATTCCTCGTATGCGATTCAAATGAATGTAAATGCGACACTTCCTTGCAAGGAAATAGCATTTGCAGTTGTCTACGTATCGTAGCAATAGAGTTCTTATGATTCTTAAAACGCGATATCGCATCTCATTTCTATCTTTCATGGTAAGATATAATATGATTTGCGAAGTGTTATGTATTCGTCGTCTACACTTCAAATGAATGTTAATGCGACACTTCCTCGCTAGGAAATAGCGTTTGCAGATGTCTACGTATCGAAGCAATAGAGTTCAAATGCTTCTTAAAACGAGATATTGCATCTCATTTCTATGCTTCATGGTAAGATATAATATTCATTGCGAAGTGTTATGCATTCCTCGTATGCGATTCAAATGAATGTAAATGCGACACTTCCTTGCAAGGAAATAGCATTTGCAGTTGTCTACGTATCGTAGCAATAGAGTTCTTATGATTCTTAAAACGCGATATCGCATCTCATTTCTATCTTTCATGGTAAGATATAATATGATTTGCGAAGTGTTATGTATTCGTCGTCTACACTTCAAATGAATGTTAATGCGACACTTCCTCGCTAGGAAGTAGCGTTTGCAGATGTCTACGTATCGTAGCAATAGATTTCTAATGCTTCTTAAAACGCGATATCGCATCTCATTTCTATGTTTCATGGCAAGATATAATATGATTTGCGAAGTGTTATGTATTCCTCGTCTACACTTCAAATGAATGTAAATGCGACACTTCCTTGCTAGGAAATAGCGTCTGCAGATGTCTAGATATCGTAGCGATAGTGTTCTAATGCTTCTTAAATCGAGATATCGCATCTCATTTCTATGTTTCATGGTAAGATATAATATTCATTGCGAAGTGTTATGCATTCCTGGTCAACGATTCAAATGAAAGTAAATGCGACACTTCCTTGCAAGGAAATAGCGTTTGCAGATGTCTAGGTATCGTAGCAATAGAGTTCATATGATTCTTAGAACGCGATATCGCATCTCATTTCTATGTTTCATGGTAAGATATAATATGATTTGCGAAATGTTATGTATTCCTCGTCTACACTTCAAATGAATGTGAATGCGAGACTTCCTCGCTAGGAAATAGCGTTTGCAGATGTCTACGTATCGTAGCAATAGATTTCTAATGCTTCTTGAAACGCGATATCGCATCTCATTTCTATGTTTCATGGTAAGATATATTATGATTTGCGAAGTGTTATGCATTCCTCGTCAACGATTCAAATGAAAGTAAATGCGACACTTCCTTGCGAGGAAATAGCGTTTGCAGATGTCTAGGTATCGTAGCAATAGAGTTCATATGATTCTTAGAACGCGATATCGCATCTCATTTCTATGTTTCATGGTAAGATATAACATGATTTGCGAAGTGTTATGTATTCCTCGTCTACACTTCAAATGAATGTGAATGCGATACATCCTCGCTAGGAAATAGAGTTTGCAGACATCTACGTATCGTAGCATTAGCTTTCTAATGCTACTTAAAACGCGATATCGCATCTCATTTCTATGTTTCATGGTAAGATATAATATGATTTGCGAAGTGTTATGTATTCGTCGTCTACACTTCAAATGAATGTTAATGCGACACTTCCTTGCTAGGAAATAGCGTCTGCAGATGTCTAGGTATCGTAGCAATAGAGTTCTAATGCTTCTTTAAACGCGATATCGCATCTCATTTCTATGTTTCATGGTAAGATGTAATGTGATTTGCGAAGTGTTATGTATTCCTCCTCTACACTTCAAATGAATGTAAATGCGACACTTCCTTGCTAGGAAATAGCGTCTGCAGATGTCTAGGTATCGTAGCAATAGAGTTCTAATGCTTCTTAAAACGCGATATCGCATCTCATTTCTATGTTTCATGGTAAGATGTAATGTGATTTGCGAAGTGTTATGTATTCCTCCTCTACACTTCAAATGAATGTAAATGCGACACTTCCTTGCTAGGAAATAGCATTTGCAGTTGTCTACGTATCGTAGCAATAGAGTTCTTATGATTCTTAAAACGCGATATCGCATCTCATTTCTATCTTTCATGGTAAGATATAATATGATTTGCGAAGTGTTATGTATTCGTCGTCTACACTTCAAATGAATGTTAATGCGACACTTCCTCGCTAGGAAATAGCGTTTGCAGATGTCTACGTATCGAAGCAATAGAGTTCAAATGCTTCTTAAAACGAGATATTGCATCTCATTTCTATGCTTCATGGTAAGATATAATATTCATTGCGAAGTGTTATGCATTCCTCGTATGCGATTCAAATGAATGTAAATGCGACACTTCCTTGCAAGGAAATAGCATTTGCAGTTGTCTACGTATCGTAGCAATAGAGTTCTTATGATTCTTAAAACGCGATATCGCATCTCATTTCTATCTTTCATGGTAAGATATAATATGATTTGCGAAGTGTTATGTATTCGTCGTCTACACTTCAAATGAATGTTAATGCGACACTTCCTCGCTAGGAAGTAGCGTTTGCAGATGTCTACGTATCGTAGCAATAGATTTCTAATGCTTCTTAAAACGCGATATCGCATCTCATTTCTATGTTTCATGGCAAGATATAATATGATTTGCGAAGTGTTATGTATTCCTCGTCTACACTTCAAATGAATGTAAATGCGACACTTCCTTGCTAGGAAATAGCGTCTGCAGATGTCTAGATATCGTAGCGATAGTGTTCTAATGCTTCTTAAATCGAGATATCGCATCTCATTTCTATGTTTCATGGTAAGATATAATATTCATTGCGAAGTGTTATGCATTCCTGGTCAACGATTCAAATGAAAGTAAATGCGACACTTCCTTGCAAGGAAATAGCGTTTGCAGATGTCTAGGTATCCTAGCAATAGAGTTCATATGATTCTTAGAACGCGATATCGCATCTCATTTCTATGTTTCATGGTAAGATATAATATGATTTGCGAAATGTTATGTATTCCTCGTCTACACTTCAAATGAATGTGAATGCGAGACTTCCTCGCTAGGAAATAGCGTTTGCAGATGTCTACGTATCGTAGCAATAGATTTCTAATGCTTCTTGAAACGCGATATCGCATCTCATTTCTATGTTTCATGGTAAGATATATTATGATTTGCGAAGTGTTATGCATTCCTCGTCAACGATTCAAATGAAAGTAAATGCGACACTTCCTTGCGAGGAAATAGCGTTTGCAGATGTCTAGGTATCGTAGCAATAGAGTTCATATGATTCTTAGAACGCGATATCGCATCTCATTTCTATGTTTCATGGTAAGATATAACATGATTTGCGAAGTGTTATGTATTCCTCGTCTACACTTCAAATGAATGTGAATGCGATACATCCTCGCTAGGAAATAGAGTTTGCAGACATCTACGTATCGTAGCATTAGCTTTCTAATGCTACTTAAAACGCGATATCGCATCTCATTTCTATGTTTCATGGTAAGATATAATATGATTTGCGAAGTGTTATGTATTCGTCGTCTACACTTCAAATGAATGTTAATGCGACACTTCCTTGCTAGGAAATAGCGTCTGCAGATGTCTAGGTATCGTAGCAATAGAGTTCTAATGCTTCTTTAAACGCGATATCGCATCTCATTTCTATGTTTCATGGTAAGATGTAATGTGATTTGCGAAGTGTTATGTATTCCTCCTCTACACTTCAAATGAATGTAAATGCGACACTTCCTTGCTAGGAAATAGCGTCTGCAGATGTCTAGGTATCGTAGCAATAGAGTTCTAATGCTTCTTAAAACGCGATATCGCATCTCATTTCTATGTTTCATGGTAAGATGTAATGTGATTTGCGAAGTGTTATGTATTCCTCCTCTACACTTCAAATGAATGTAAATGCGACACTTCCTTGCTAGGAAATAGCGTCTGCAGATGTCTAGGTATCGTAGCAATAGAGTTCATATGATTCTTAAAACGCGATATCGCATCTCATTTCTATGTTTCATGGTAAGATATAACATGATTTGCGAAGTGTTATGTATTCCTCGTCTACACTTCAAATGAATGTGAATGCGATACATCCTCGCTAGGAAATAGCGTTTGCAGATGTCTACGTTTCGTAGCAATAGCTTTCTAATGCTTCTTAAAACGCGATATCGCATCTCATTTCTATGTTTCATGGTAAGATATAATATGCTTTGCGAAGTGTTATGTATTCCTCCTCTACACTTCTAATGAATGTAAATGCGACACCTCCTTGCAAGGAAATAGCGTTTGCAGTTGTCTACCTATCGTAGCAATAGTGTTGTAATGCTTCTTAAAACGCGATATCGCACCTCATTTCTATGCTTCATGGTAAGATATAATATGATTTGCGAAGTGTTATGTATTCCTCGTCTACACTTCAAATGAATGTAAGTGCGACACTTCCTTGCTAGGAAATAGCGTCTGCAGATGTCTAGGTATCGTAGCAATAGAGTTCAAATGCTTCTTAAAACGAGATATTGCATCTCATATCTATGTTTCATGATAAGATATAATATTCATTGCGAAGTGTTATGCATTCCTCGTATACGATTCTAATGAATGTAAATGCGACACTTCCTTGCAAGGAAATAGCGTTTGCAGATGTCTACGTATCGAAGCAATAGAGTTCAAATGCATCTTAAAACGAGATATTGCATCTCATATCTATGTTTCATGATAAGAAATAATATTCATTGAGAAGTGTTATGCATTCCGCGTCTACGATTCAAATGAATGTAAATGCGACACTTCCTTGCAAGGAAATAGCGTTTGCAGATGTCTACGTATCGAAGCAATAGAGTTCAAATGCTTCTTAAAACGAGATATTGCATCTCATATCTATGTTTCATGATAAGATATAATATTCATTGCGAAGTGTTATGCATTCCTCGTCTGCGATTCAAATGAAAGTAAATGCGACACTTCCCTGCAAGGAAATAACAATTGCAGACGTCTACGTATCGTAGCAATAGAGTTCATATGATCCTTAAAACGCGACACCGCATCTCATTTCTATGTTTCATTGTAAGATATAACATGATTTGCGAAGTGTTATGTATTCCTCGTCTACACTTCAGATGAATGTGAATGCGATACTTCCTCGCTAGGAAATAGCGTTTGCAGATGTCTACGTATCGTAGCAATAGCTTTCTAATGCTTCTTAATACGGGATATCGCATCTCATTTCTATGTTTCATGGTAAGATATAACATGATTTGCGAAGTGTTGTGTATTCCTCGTCTACACTTCAAATGAATGTGAATGCGACACTTCCTTGCAAGGAAATAGCGTTTGCAGTTGTCTACCTATCGTAGCAATAGTGTTCTAATGCTTCTTAAAACGAGATATCACATCTCATTTCTATGTTTCATGGTAAGATATAATATGATTTGCGAAGTGTTATGTATTCCTCGTCTACACTTCAAATGAATGTAAATGCGACACTTCCTTGCAAGGAAATAGCGTTTGCTGATGTCTACGTAGCGAAGCAATAGAGTTCAAATGCTTCTTAAAACGAGATATTGCATCTCATATCTATGTTTCATGACAAGATATAATATTCATTGCGAAGTGTTATGCTTTCCTCGTATGCGATTCAAATGAATGTAAATGCGACACTTTCTTGCAAGGAAATAGCGATTGCAGTTGTCTACGTATCGCAGCAATAGAGTTCTTATGATTCTTAAAACGCGATATCGCATCTCATTTCTATCTTTCATGGTAAGATATAATATGATTTGCGAAGTGTCATGTATTCCTCGTCTACACTTCAAATGAATGTGAATGCGACACTTCCTCGCTAGGAAATAGCGTTTGCAGATGTCTACGTATCGTAGCAATAGAGTTCATATGATTCTTAAAACGCGATATCGCATCTCATTTCTATGTTTCATGGAATGATATAATGATTTGCGAAGTGTTATGCATTCCTCGTCTACACTTCAAGTGAATGTAAATGCGACACTTCCTTGCTAGGAAATAGCTTCTGCAGATGTTTAGGTATCGTAGCGATAGAGTTCGAATGCTTCTTAAAACGCGATATCGCATCACATTTCTATGTTTCGTGGTAAGATATAATATGATTTGCGAAGTGTTGTGTATTCCTCCTCTTCACTTCAAATGAATGTAAATGCGACACTTCCTTGCAAGGAAATAGCGTTTGCAGTTGTCTACCTATCGTAGCAATAGTGTTCTAATGCTTCTTAAAACGAGATATTGCATCTCATATCTATGTTTCATGACAAGATATAATATTCATTGCGAAGTGTTATGCATTCCTCGTGTGCGATTCAAATGAATGTAAATGCGACACTTTCTTGCATGGAAATAGCGATTGCAGTTGTCTACGTATCGTAGCAATAGAGTTCTTATGATTCTTAAAACGCGATATCGCATCTCATTTCTATCTTTCATGGTAAGATGTAATATGATTTGCGAAGTGTTATGTATTCCTCCTCTACACTTCAAATGAATGTAAATGCGACACTTCCTAGCTAGGAAATAGCGTCTGCAGATGTCTAGGTATCGTAGCAATAGAGTTCTAATGCTTCTTAAAACGCGATATCGCATCTCATTTCTATGTTACATGGTAAGATGTAATATGATTTGCGAAGTGTTATGTATTCCTCCCCTACACTTCAAATGAATGTAAATGCGACACTTCCTTGCCAGGAAATAGCGTTTGCCAATGTCTACCTATCGTAGCAATAGTGTTCTAATGCTTCTTAAAACGCGATATCGCACCTCATTTCTATGCTTCATGGTAAGATATAATATGATTTGCGAAGTGTTATGTATTCCTCGTCTACACTTCAAATGAATGTAAGTGCGACACTTCCTTGCTAGGAAATAGCGTCTGCAGATGTCTAGGTATCGTAGCAATAGAGTTCAAATGCTTCTTAAAACGAGATATTGCATCTCATATCTATGTTTCATGATAAGATATAATATTCATTGCGAAGTGTTATGCATTCCTCGTATACGATTCAAATGAATGTAAATGCGACACTTCCTTGCAAGGAAATAGCGTTTGCAGATGTCTACGTATCGAAGCAATAGAGTTCAAATGCATCTTAAATCGAGATATTGCATCTCATATCTATGTTTCATGATAAGAAATAATATTCATTGAGAAGTGTTATGCATTCCGCGTCTACGATTCAAATGAATGTAAATGCGACACTTCCTTGCAAGGAAATAGCGTTTGCAGATGTCTACGTATCGTGGCAATAGAGTTCTTATGATTCTTAAAACGCGATATCGCACCTCATTTCTATGTTTCATGGTAAGATATAATATGATTTGCGAAGTGTTATGTATTCCTCGTCTACACTTCAAATGAATGTAAATGCGACACATCCTTGAAAGGAAATAGCGTTTGCAGATGTCTACGTATCGAAGCAATAGAGTTCAAATGCTTCTTAAAACGAGATATTGCATCTCATATCTATGTTTCATGATAAGATATAATATTCATTGCGAAGTGTTATGCATTCCTCGTCTGCGATTCAAATGAAAGTAAATGCGACACTTCCCTGCAAGGAAATAACAATTGCAGACGTCTACGTATCGTAGCAATATAGTTCACATGATCCTTAAAACGCGACATCGCATCTCATTTCTATGTTTCATTGTAAGATATAACATGATTTGCGAAGTGTTATGTATTCCTCGTCTACACTTCAAATGAATGTGAATGCGATACTTCCTCGCTAGGTAATAGCGTTTGCAGATGTCTACGTATCGTAGCAATAGCTTTCTAATGCTTCTCAAAACGCGATATCGCATCTCATTTCTATGTTTCGTGGTAAGATATAATATGATTTGCGAAGTGTTATGTATTCCTCCTCTTCACTTCAAATGAATGTAAATGCGACACTTCCTTGCAAGGAAATAGCGTTTGCAGTTGTCTACCTATCGTAGCAATAGTGTTCTAATGCTTCTTAAAACGAGATATCACATCTCATTTCTATGTTTCATGGTAAGATATAATATGATTTGCGAAGTGTTATGTATTCCTCGTCTACACTTCAAATGAATGAAAATGCGACACTTCCTTGCAAGGAAATAGCGTTTGCTGATGTCTACGTATCGAAGCAATAGAGTTCAAATGCTTCTTAAAACGAGATATTGCATCTCATATCTATGTTTCATGACAAGATATAATATTCATTGCGAAGTGTTATGCATTCCTCGTATGCGATTCAAATGAATGTAAATGCGACACTTTCTTGCAAGGAAATAGCGATTGCAGTTGTCTACGTATCGTAGCAATAGAGTTCTTATGATTCTTAAAACGCGATATCGCATCTCATTTCTATCTTTCATGGTAAGATGTAATATGATTTGCGAAGTGTCATGTATTCCTCGTCTACACTTCAAATGAATGTAAATGCGACACTTCCTTGCTAGGAAATAGCGTCTGCAGATGTCTAGGTATCGTAGCAATAGAGTTCTAATGCTTCTTAAAACGCGATATCGCATCTCATTTCTATGTTTCATGGTAGGATGTAAAATTATTTGCGAAGTGTTATGTATTCCTCGCCTACACTTCAAGTGAATGTAAATGCGACACTTCCTTGCAAGGAGGTAGCGATTGCAGATGACTACGTATGGAAGAAATAGAGTTCAAATGCTTCTTAAAACGAGATATTGCATCTTATATCTATGTTTCATGATAAGATATAATATACATTGCGAAGTGTTATGCATTCCTCGTCTACGATTCAAATGAATGTAAATGCGACACTTCCTTGCAAGGAAATAGCGTTTGCAAATGTCTACGTATCGTAGCAATAGAGTTCTTATGATTCTTAAAACGCGATATCGCATCTCATTTCTTTGTTTCATGGTAAGATATAATATGATTTGCGAAGTATCATGTATTCCTCGTCTACACTTCAAACGAATGTAAATGCGACACTTCCTTGAAAGGAAATAGCGATTGCAGATGTCTACGTATCGAAGCAATAGAGTTCATATGATTCTTAAAACGCGATATCGCATCTCATTTCTATGTTTCATGGTAGGATATAATATGATTTGCGAAGTGTCATGTATTCCGCGTCTACGCTTCAAATGAATGTAAATGCGACACTTCCTCGCTAGGAAATAGCGTTTGAAGATGTCTACGTATCGTAGCAATAGAGTTCTTATGATTCTTAGAACGCGATATCGCATCTCATTTCTATGTTTCATGGTAAGATATAATATGATTTGCGAAGTGTCATGTATTCCGCGTCTACGCTTCAAATGAATGTAAATGCGACACTTCCTCGCTAGGAAATAGCGTTTGAAGATGTCTACGTATCGTAGCAATAGAGTTCATATGATTCTTAAAACGCGATATCGCATCTCATTTCTATGTTTCATGGTAAGATATAATATGATTTGCGAAGTGTCATGTATTCCTCGTCTACACTTCAAATGAATGTAAATGCGCCACTTCCTCGCTAGGAAATAGCGTTTGCAGATGTCTACGTATCGTAGCAATAGAGTTCATATGATTCTTAAAACGCGATATCGCATCTCATTTCTATGTTTCATGGTAGGATATAACATAATTTGCGAAGTGTTATGTATTCCTCGTCTACACTTCAAATGAATGTGAATGCGATACTTCCTCGCTAGGAAATAGCGTTTGCAGATGTCTACGTATCGTAGCAATAGCTTTCTAATGCTTCTTAAAACGCGATATCGCATCTCATTCCTATGTTTCATGGTAAGATATAATATGATTTGCGAAGTGTCATGAATTCCTCGTCTACGATTCAAATGAATGTAAATGCGACACTTCCTTGCAAGGAATTAGCGTTTGCAGATGTCTACGTATCGTAGCAATAGAGTTCTTATGATTCTTAAAACGCGATATCGCATCTCATTTCTTTGTTTCATGGTAAGATATAATATGATTTGCGAAGTATCATGTATTCCTCGTCTACACTTCAGACGAATGTAAATGCGACACTTCCTTGAAAGGAAATAGCGATTGCAGATGTCTACGTATCGAAGCAATAGAGTTCAAAAGCTTCTTAAAACTAGATATTGCATCTCATATCTATGTTTCATGGTAAGATATAATATTATTTGCGAAGTGTCATGTATTCCTCGTCTACACTTCAAATGAATGTGAATGCGACACTTCCTCGCTAGGAAATAGCGTTTGCAGATGTCTACCTATCGTAGCTATAAAGTTCTAATGCTTCTTAAAACGCGAAATCGCATCTCATTTCTATGTTTCATGGTAAGATATAATATGATTTGCGAAGTGTCATGTATTCCTCGTCTACGGTTCAAATGAATGTAAATGCGACACTTCCTTGCAAGGAAATAGCGTTTGCAGATGTCTACGTATCGTAGCAATAGAGTTCTTATGATTCTTATAACGCGATATCGCATCTCATTTCTATGTTTCATAGTAAGATATAATATGATTTGCGAAGTGTCATGTATTCCTCGTCTACACTTCAAATGGATGTAAATGCGACACTTCCTTGCAAGGAAATAGCGTTTGCAGATGTCTACCTATCGTAGCTATAAAGTTCTAATGCTTCTTAGAACGCGATATCGCATCTCATTTCTATGTTTCATGGTAAGATGTAATATGATTTGCGAAGTGTTATGTATTCCTCGTCTACACTTCAAATGAATGTGAATGCGACACTTCCTCGCTAGGAAATAGCGTTTGCAGATGTCTACGTATCGTAGCAATAGAGTTCATATGATTCTTAAAACGCGATATCGCATCTCATTTCTATGTTTCATGGTAAGATATAATATGATTTGCGAAGTGTCATGTATTCCTCGTCTACACTTCAAATGAATGTAAATGCGACACTTCCTTGCTAGGAAATAGCGTCTGCAGATGTCTAGGTATCGTAGCATTAGAGTTCTAATGCTTCTTAAAACGCGATATCGCATCTCATTTCTATGTTTCATGGTAAGATATAATATGATTTCCGAAGTGTCATGTATTCCTCGTCTACACTTCAAATGAATGTAAATGCGACACTACCTTGCAAGGAAGTAGCGATTGCAGATGTCTACGTATCGAAGCAATAGAGTTCAAATGCTTCTTAAAACGAGATATTGCATCTTATATCTATGTTTCATGATAAGATATAATATACATTGCGAAGTGTTATGCATTCCTCGTCTACGATGCAAATGAATGTAAATGCGACACTTCCTTGCACGGAAATAGCGTTTGCAGATGTCTACGTATCGTAGCAATAGAGTTCTTATGGTTCTTAAAACGCGATATCGCATCTCATTTCTATGTTTCATGGTAAGATATAATATGATTTGCGAAGGGTCATGTATTCCTCGTCTACACTTCAAATGAATGTGAATGCGACACTTCCTCGCTAGGAAATAGCGTTTGAAGATGTCTACGTATCGTAGCAATAGAGTTCATATGATTCTTAAAACGCGATATCGCATCTCATTTCTATGTTTCATGGTAAGATATAATATGATTTGCGAAGTGTCATGTATTCCTCGTCTACACTTCAAATGAATGTGAATGCGACTCTTCCTCGATAGGAAATAGCGTTTGCAGATGTCTACGTATCGTAGCAATAGAGTTCATATGATTCTTAAAACGCGATATCGCATCTCATTTCTATGTTTCATGGTAAGATATAATATGATTTGCGAAGTGTCATGTATTCCTCGTCTACGGTTCAAATGAATGTAAATGCGACACTTCCTTGCAAGGAAATAGCGTTTGCAGATGTCTACGTATCGTAGCAATAGAGTTCTTATGATTCTTATAACGCGATATCGCATCTCATTTCTATGTTTCATAGTAAGATATAATATGATTTGCGAAGTGTCATGTATTCCTCGTCTACACTTCAAATGGATGTAAATGCGACACTTCCTTGCAAGGAAATAGCGTTTGCAGATGTCTACCTATCGTAGCTATAAAGTTCTAATGCTTCTTAGAACGCGATATCGCATCTCATTTCTATGTTTCATGGTAAGATGTAATATGATTTGCGAAGTGTTATGTATTCCTCGTCTACACTTCAAATGAATGTGAATGCGACACTTCCTCGCTAGGAAATAGCGTTTGCAGATGTCTACGTATCGTAGCAATAGAGTTCATATGATTCTTAAAACGCGATATCGCATCTCATTTCTATGTTTCATGGTAAGATATAATATGATTTGCGAAGTGTCATGTATTCCTCGTCTACACTTCAAATGAATGTAAATGCGACACTTCCTTGCTAGGAAATAGCGTCTGCAGATGTCTAGGTATCGTAGCATTAGAGTTCTAATGCTTCTTAAAACGCGATATCGCATCTCATTTCTATGTTTCATGGTAAGATATAATATGATTTCCGAAGTGTCATGTATTCCTCGTCTACACTTCAAATGAATGTAAATGCGACACTACCTTGCAAGGAAGTAGCGATTGCAGATGTCTACGTATCGAAGCAATAGAGTTCAAATGCTTCTTAAAACGAGATATTGCATCTTATATCTATGTTTCATGATAAGATATAATATACATTGCGAAGTGTTATGCATTCCTCGTCTACGATTCAAATGAATGTAAATGCGACACTTCCTTGCACGGAAATAGCGTTTGCAGATGTCTACGTATCGTAGCAATAGAGTTCTTATGGTTCTTAAAACGCGATATCGCATCTCATTTCTATGTTTCATGGTAAGATATAATATGATTTGCGAAGGGTCATGTATTCCTCGTCTACACTTCAAATGAATGTGAATGCGACACTTCCTCGCTAGGAAATAGCGTTTGAAGATGTCTACGTATCGTAGCAATAGAGTTCATATGATTCTTAAAACGCGATATCGCATCTCATTTCTATGTTTCATGGTAAGATATAATATGATTTGCGAAGTGTCATGTATTCCTCGTCTACACTTCAAATGAATGTGAATGCGACTCTTCCTCGATAGGAAATAGCGTTTGCAGATGTCTACGTATCGTAGCAATAGAGTTCATATGATTCTTAAAACGCGATATCGCATCTCATTTCTATGTTTCATGGTAAGATATAATATGATTTCGAAGTGTCATGTATTCCTCGTCTACACTTCAAATGAATGTAAATGCGACACTTCCTTGCTAGGAAATAGCGTCTGCAGATGTCTAGGTATCGTAGCATTAGAGTTCTAATGCTTCTTAAAACGCGATATCGCATCTCATTTCTATGTTTCATGGTAAGATATAATATGATTTCCGAAGTGTCATGTATTCCTCGTCTACACTTCAAATGAATGTAAATGCGACACTACCTTGCAAGGAAGTAGCGATTGCAGATGTCTACGTATCGAAGCAATAGAGTTCAAATGCTTCTTAAAACGAGATATTGCATCTTATATCTATGTTTCATGATAAGATATAATATACATTGCGAAGTGTTATGCATTCCTCGTCTACGATTCAAATGAATGTAAATGCGACACTTCCTTGCACGGAAATAGCGTTTGCAGATGTCTACGTATCGTAGCAATAGAGTTCTTATGGTTCTTAAAACGCGATATCGCATCTCATTTCTATGTTTCATGGTAAGATATAATATGATTTGCGAAGGGTCATGTATTCCTCGTCTACACTTCAAATGAATGTGAATGCGACACTTCCTCGCTAGGAAATAGCGTTTGAAGATGTCTACGTATCGTAGCAATAGAGTTCATATGATTCTTAAAACGCGATATCGCATCTCATTTCTATGTTTCATGGTAAGATATAATATGATTTGCGAAGTGTCATGTATTCCTCGTCTACACTTCAAATGAATGTGAATGCGACTCTTCCTCGATAGGAAATAGCGTTTGCAGATGTCTACGTATCGTAGCAATAGAGTTCATATGATTCTTAAAACGCGATATCGCATCTCATTTCTATGTTTCATGGTAGGATATAACATAATTTGCGAAGTGTTATGTATTCCTCGTCTACACTTCAAATGAATGTGAATGCGATACTTCCTCGCTAGGAAATAGCGTTTGCAGATGTCTACGTATCGTAGCAATAGAGTTCATATGATTCTTAAAACGCGATATCGCATCTCATTTCTATGTTTCATGGTAGGATATAACATAATTTGCGAAGTGTTATGTATTCCTCGTCTACACTTCAAATGAATGTGAATGCGATACTTCCTCGCTAGGAAATAGCGTTTGCAGATGTCTACGTTTCGTAGCAATAGCTTTCTAATGCTTCTTAAAACGCGATATCGCATCTCATTTCTATGTTGCATGGTAAGATATAATATGATTTGCGAAGTGTCATGTATTCCTCGTCTACACTTCAAATGAATGTAAATGCGACACTTCCTTGCAAGGAAATAGCGTTTGCAGATGTCTACGTATCGTAGCAATAGAGTTCTTATGATTCTTAAAACGCGATATCGCATCTCATTTATTGTTTCATGGTAAGATATAATATGATTTGCGAAGTGTCATGTATTCCTCGTCTACACTTCAAATGAATGTAATTGCGACACTTCCTTGCAAGGAAGTAGAGATTGCTGATGTCTACGTATCGAAGCAATAGAGTTCAAATGCTTCTTAAAACGAGATATTGCATCTCATATCTATGTTTCATTATAAGATATAATATACATTGCGAAGTGTTATGCATTCCTCGTCTACGATTCAAATGAATGTAAATGCGACACTTCCTTGCAAGGAAATAGCGTTTGCAGATGTCTACGTATCGTAGCAATAGTGTTCATATGATTCTTAAAACGCGATATCGCATCTCATATCTATGTTTCATAGTAAGATATAATATGATTTGCGAAGTGTTATGTATTCCTCGTCTACACTTCAAAGGAATGTGAATGCGACACTTCCTCGCTAGGAAATAGCGTTTGCAGATGTCTACGTATCGTAGCAAAAGATTTCTAATGCTTCTTAAAACGCGATATCGCATCTCATTTCTATGTTTCATGGTAAGATATAATATGATTTCCGAAGTGTCATGTATTCCTCGTCTACACTTCAAATGGATGTAAATGCGACACTTCCTTGCAAGGAAATAGCGTTTGCAGATGTCTACCTATCGTAGCTATAAAGTTCTAATGCTTCTTAGAACGCGATATCGCATCTCATTTCTATGTTTCATGGTATGATGTAATATGATTTGCGAAGTGTTATGTATTCCTCGTCTACACTTCAAATGAATGTGAATGCGACACTTCCACGCTAGGAAATAGCGTTTGCAGATGTCTACGTATCGTAGCAATAGAGTTCATATGATTCTTAAAACGCGATATCGCATCTCATTTCTATGTTTCATGGTAAGATATAATATGATTTGCGAAGTGTCATGTATTCCTCGTCTACACTTCAAATGAATGTAAATGCGACACTTCCTTGCTAGGAAATAGCGTCTGCAGATGTCTAGGTATCGTAGCTATAAAATTCTAATGCTTCTTAGAACGCGATATCGCATCTCATTTCTATGTTTCATGGTAAGATGTAATATGATTTCCGAAGTGTCATGTATTCCTCGTCTACACTTCAAATGAATGTAAATGCGACACTACCTTGCAAGGAAGTAGCGATTGCAGATGTCTACGTATCGAAGCAATAGAGTTCAAATGCTTCTTAAAACGAGATATTGCATCTTATATCTATGTTTCATGATAAGATATAATATACATTGCGAAGTGTTATGCATTCCTCGTCTACGATTCAAATGAATGTAAATGCGACACTTCCTTGCACGGAAATAGCGTTTGCAGATGTCTACGTATCGTAGCAATAGAGTTCTTATGGTTCTTAAAACGCGATATCGCATCTCATTTCTATGTTTCATGGTAAGATATAATATGATTTGCGAAGGGTCATGTATTCCTCGTCTACACTTCAAATGAATGTGAATGCGACACTTCCTCGCTAGGAAATAGCGTTTGAAGATGTCTACGTATCGTAGCAATAGAGTTCATATGATTCTTAAAACGCGATATCGCATCTCATTTCTATGTTTCATGGTAAGATATAATATGATTTGCGAAGTGTCATGTATTCCTCGTCTACACTTCAAATGAATGTGAATGCGACTCTTCCTCGATAGGAAATAGCGTTTGCAGATGTCTACGTATCGTAGCAATAGAGTTTATATGATTCTTAAAACGCGATATCGCATCTCATTTCTATGTTTCATGGTAGGATATAACATAATTTGCGAAGTGTTATGTATTCCTCGTCTACACTTCAAATGAATGTGAATGCGATACTTCCTCGCTAGGAAATAGCGTTTGCAGATGTCTACGTATCGTAGCAATAGAGTTCATATGATACTTAAAACGCGATATCGCATCTCATTTCTATGTTTCATGGTAGGATATAACATAATTTGCGAAGTGTTATGTATTCCTCGTCTACACTTCAAATGAATGTGAATGCGATACTTCCTCGCTAGGAAATAGCGTTTGCAGATGTCTACGTTTCGTAGCAATAGCTTTCTAATGCTTCTTAAAACGCGATATCGCATCTCATTTCTATGTTGCATGGTAAGATATAATATGATTTGCGAAGTGTCATGTATTCCTCGTCCACGATTCAAATGAATGTAAATGCGACACTTCCTTGCAAGGAAATAGCGTTTGCAGATGTCTACATATCGTAGCAATAGAGTTCTTATGATTCTTAAAACGCGATATCCCATCTCATTTCTTTGTTTCATGGTAAGATATAATATGATTTGCGAAGTGTCATGTATTCCTCGTCTACACTTCAAATGAATGTAAATGCGACACTTCCTTGCAAGGAAATAGCGTTTGCAGATGTCTACGTATCGTAGCAATAGAGTTCTTATGATTCTTAAAACGCGATATCGCATCTCATTTATTGTTTCATGGTAAGATATAATATGATTTGCGAAGTGTCATGTATTCCTCGTCTACACTTCAAATGAATGTAATTGCGACACTTCCTTGCAAGGAAGTAGAGATTGCTGATGTCTACGTATCGAAGCAATAGAGTTCAAATGCTTCTTAAAACGAGATATTGCATCTCATATCTATGTTTCATTATAAGATATAATATACATTGCGAAGTGTTATGCATTCCTCGTCTACGATTCAAATGAATGTAAATGCGACACTTCCTTGCAAGGAAATAGCGTTTGCAGATGTCTACGTATCGTAGCAATAGTGTTCATATGATTCTTAAAACGCGATATCGCATCTCATTTCTATGTTTCATAGTAAGATATAATATGATTTGCGAAGTGTTATGTATTCCTCGTCTACACTTCAAATGAATGTAAATCCGACACTTCCTTGCTAGGAAATAGCGTCTGCAGATGTCTAGGTATCGTAGCAATAGAGTTCAAACGCTTCTTAAAACTAGATATTGCATCTCATATCTATGTTTCATGATAAGATATAATATTCATTGCGAAGTGTTATGCATTCCTCGTCTACGATTCAAATGAATGTAAATGCAACACTTCCTTGCAAGGAAATAGCGTTTGCAGATGTCTACGTATCGTAGCAATAGAGTTCTTGTGATTCTTAAAACGCGATATCGCATCTCATTTCTATGTTTCATGGTAAGATATAATATGATTTGCGCAGTGTCATGTATTCCTCGTCTACACTTCAAATGATCGTGAATGCGACACTTCCTCGCTAGGAAATAGCGTTTGCAGATGTCTACGTATCGTAGCAATAGAGTTCAGATGATTCTTAAAACGCGATATCGCATCTCATTTCTATGTTTCATGGTAAGATATAATATGATTTGCGAAGTGTCATGTATTCCTCGTCTACGATTCAAATGAATGTAAATGCGACACTTCCTTGCAAGGAAATAGCGTTTGCGGATGTCTACTTATCGTAGCAATAGAGTTCTAATGCTTCTTAAAACGCGATATCGCATCTCATTTCTATGTTTCATGGTAAGATGTAATATGATTTGCGAAGTGTTATGTATTCCTCGTCTACACTTCAAATGAATGTAAATGCGACACTTCCTTGCAAGGAAATAGCGTTTGCAGATGTCTACGTATCGTAGCAATGGAGTTCTAATGCTTCTTAAAACGCGATATCGCATCTCATTTCTATGTTTCATGGTAAGATGTAATATGATTTGCGAAGTGTTATGTATTCCTCGTCTACACTTCAAATGAATGTAAATGCGACACTTCCTTGCAAGGAAGTAGCGATTGCAGATGTCTACGTATCGAAGCAATAGAGTTCAAGTGCTTCTTAAAACGAGATATTGCATCTCATATCTATGTTTCATGATAAGATATAATATACATTGCGAAGTGTTATGCATTCCTCGACTACGATTCAAGTGAATGTAAATGCGACACTTCCTTGCAAGGAAATAGCGTTTGCAGATGTCTACGTATCGTAGCAATAGAGTTCTTATGATTCTTAGAACGCGATGTCGCATCTCATTTCTATGTTTCATGGTAAGATATAATATGATTTGCGAAGTGTTATGTATTCCTCGTCTACACTTCAAATGAATGTGAATGCGACACTTCCTCGCTAGGAAATAGCGTTTGCAGATGCCTACGTATCGTAGCAATAGAGTTCATATGATCCTTAGAACGCGATATCGCATCTCATTTCTACGTTTCTTGGTAAGATATAACATGATTTGCGAAGTGTTATGTATTCCTCGTCTACACTTCAAATGAATGTGAATGCGATACTTCCTCGCTACTAAATAGCGTTTCAAGATGTCTACGTTTCGCAGCAATAGAGTTCAGATGATTCTTAAAACGCGATATCGAATCTCATTTCTATGTTTCATGGTAAGATATAACATGATTTGCGAAGTGTTATGTATTCCTCGTCTACACTTCAAATGAATGTGAATGCGATACTTCCTCGCTAGGAAATAGCGTTTGCAGATGTCTACGTATCGTAGCAATAGCTTTCTAATGCTTCTTAAGACGCGATATCGCATCTCATTTCTATGTTTCATGGTAAGATATAATATGATTTGCGAAGTGTCATGTATTCCTCGTCTACACTTCAAATGAATGTAATTGCGACACTTCCTTGCAAGGAAGTAGAGATTGCTGATGTCTACGTATCGAAGCAATAGAGTTCAAATGCTTCTTAAAACGAGATATTGCATCTCATATCTATGTTTCATGATAAGATATAATATTCATTGCGAAGTGTTATGCATTCCTCGTCTACGATTCAAATGAATGTAAATGCAACACTTCCTTGCAAGGAAATAGCGTTTGCAGATGTCTACGTATCGTAGCAATAGAGTTCTTGTGATTCTTAAAACGCGATATCGCATCTCATTTCTTTGTTTCATGGTAAGATATAATATGATTTGCGCAGTGTCATGTATTCCTCGTCTACACTTCAAATGAACGTGAATGCGACACTTCCTCGCTAGGAAATAGCGTTTGCAAATGTCTACGTATCGTAGCAATAGAGTTCTTATGATTCTTAAAACGCGATATCGCATCTCATTTCTATGTTTCATGGTAAGATATAATATGATTTGCGAAGTGTCATGTATTCCTCGTCTACGATTCAAATGAATGTAAATGCGACACTTCCTTGCAAGGAAATAGCGTTTGCAGATGTCTACGTATCGTAGCAATAGAGTTCTTATGATTCTTAAAACGCGATATCGCATCTCATTTCTATGTTTCATGGTAAGATATAATATGATTTGCGAAGTGTCATGTAATCCTCGTCCACACTTCAAATGAATGTGAATGCGACACTTCCTCGCTAGGAAATAGCGTTTGCAGATGTCTACGTATCGTAGCAAAAGATTTCTAATGCTTCTTAAAACGCGATATCGCATCTCATTTCTATGTTTCATGGTAAGATATAATATGATTTCCGAAGTGTCATGTATTCCTCGTCTACACTTCAAATGGATGTAAATGCGACACTTCCTTGCAAGGAAATAGCGTTTGCAGATGTCTACCTATCGTAGCTATAAAGTTCTAATGCTTCTTAGAACGCGATATCGCATCTCATTTCTATGTTTCATGGTAAGATGTAATATGATTTGCGAAGTGTTATGTATTCCTCGTCTACACTTCAAATGAATGTGAATGCGACACTTCCACGCTAGGAAATAGCGTTTGCAGATGTCTACGTATCGTAGCAATAGAGTTCATATGATTCTTAAAACGCGATATCGCATCTCATTTCTATGTTTCATGGTAAGATATAATATGATTTGCGAAGTGTCATGTATTCCTCGTCTACACTTCAAATGAATGTAAATGCGACACTTCCTTGCTAGGAAATAGCGTCTGCAGATGTCTAGGTATCGTAGCTATAAAGTTCTAATGCTTCTTAGAACGCGATATCGCATCTCATTTCTATGTTTCATGGTAAGATGTAATATGATTTCCGAAGTGTCATGTATTCCTCGTCTACACTTCAAATGAATGTAAATGCGACACTACCTTGCAAGGAAGTAGCGATTGCAGATGTCTACGTATCGAAGCAATAGAGTTCAAATGCTTCTTAAAACGAGATATTGCATCTTATATCTATGTTTCATGATAAGATATAATATAAATTGCGAAGTGTTATGCATTCCTCGTCTACGATTCAAATGAATGTAAATGCGACACTTCCTTGCACGGAAATAGCGTTTGCAGATGTCTACGTATCGTAGCAATAGAGTTCTTATGGTTCTTAAAACGCGATATCGCATCTCATTTCTATGTTTCATGGTAAGATATAATATGATTTGCGAAGGGTCATGTATTCCTCGTCTACACTTCAAATGAATGTGAATGCGACACTTCCTCGCTAGGAAATAGCGTTTGAAGATGTCTACGTATCGTAGCAATAGAGTTCATATGATTCTTAAAACGCGATATCGCATCTCATTTCTATGTTTCATGGTAAGATATAATATGATTTGCGAAGTGTCATGTATTCCTCGTCTACACTTCAAATGAATGTGAATGCGACTCTTCCTCGATAGGAAATAGCGTTTGCAGATGTCTACGTATCGTAGCAATAGAGTTTATATGATTCTTAAAACGCGATATCGCATCTCATTTCTATGTTTCATGGTAGGATATAACATAATTTGCGAAGTGTTATGTATTCCTCGTCTACACTTCAAATGAATGTGAATGCGATACTTCCTCGCTAGGAAATAGCGTTTGCAGATGTCTACGTATCGTAGCAATAGAGTTCATATGATACTTAAAACGCGATATCGCATCTCATTTCTATGTTTCATGGTAGGATATAACATAATTTGCGAAGTGTTATGTATTCCTCGTCTACACTTCAAATGAATGTGAATGCGATACTTCCTCGCTAGGAAATAGCGTTTGCAGATGTCTACGTTTCGTAGCAATAGCTTTCTAATGCTTCTTAAAACGCGATATCGCATCTCATTTCTATGTTGCATGGTAAGATATAATATGATTTGCGAAGTGTCATGTATTCCTCGTCCACGATTCAAATGAATGTAAATGCGACACTTCCTTGCAAGGAAATAGCGTTTGCAGATGTCTACATATCGTAGCAATAGAGTTCTTATGATTCTTAAAACGCGATATCCCATCTCATTTCTTTGTTTCATGGTAAGATATAATATGATTTGCGAAGTGTCATGTATTCCTCGTCTACACTTCAAATGAATGTAAATGCGACACTTCCTTGCAAGGAAATAGCGTTTGCAGATGTCTACGTATCGTAGCAATAGAGTTCTTATGATTCTTAAAACGCGATATCGCATCTCATTTATTGTTTCATGGTAAGATATAATATGATTTGCGAAGTGTCATGTATTCCTCGTCTACACTTCAAATGAATGTAATTGCGACACTTCCTTGCAAGGAAGTAGAGATTGCTGATGTCTACGTATCGAAGCAATAGAGTTCAAATGCTTCTTAAAACGAGATATTGCATCTCATATCTATGTTTCATTATAAGATATAATATACATTGCGAAGTGTTATGCATTCCTCGTCTACGATTCAAATGAATGTAAATGCGACACTTCCTTGCAAGGAAATAGCGTTTGCAGATGTCTACGTATCGTAGCAATAGTGTTCATATGATTCTTAAAACGCGATATCGCATCTCATTTCTATGTTTCATAGTAAGATATAATATGATTTGCGAAGTGTTATGTATTCCTCGTCTACACTTCAAATGAATGTAAATCCGACACTTCCTTGCTAGGAAATAGCGTCTGCAGATGTCTAGGTATCGTAGCAATAGAGTTCAAACGCTTCTTAAAACTAGATATTGCATCTCATATCTATGTTTCATGATAAGATATAATATTCATTGCGAAGTGTTATGCATTCCTCGTCTACGATTCAAATGAATGTAAATGCAACACTTCCTTGCAAGGAAATAGCGTTTGCAGATGTCTACGTATCGTAGCAATAGAGTTCTTGTGATTCTTAAAACGCGATATCGCATCTCATTTCTATGTTTCATGGTAAGATATAATATGATTTGCGCAGTGTCATGTATTCCTCGTCTACACTTCAAATGATCGTGAATGCGACACTTCCTCGCTAGGAAATAGCGTTTGCAGATGTCTACGTATCGTAGCAATAGAGTTCAGATGATTCTTAAAACGCGATATCGCATCTCATTTCTATGTTTCATGGTAAGATATAATATGATTTGCGAAGTGTCATGTATTCCTCGTCTACGATTCAAATGAATGTAAATGCGACACTTCCTTGCAAGGAAATAGCGTTTGCAGATGTCTACTTATCGTAGCAATAGAGTTCTAATGCTTCTTAAAACGCGATATCGCATCTCATTTCTATGTTTCATGGTAAGATGTAATATGATTTGCGAAGTGTTATGTATTCCTCGTCTACACTTCAAATGAATGTAAATGCGACACTTCCTTGCAAGGAAATAGCGTTTGCAGATGTCTACGTATCGTAGCAATGGAGTTCTAATGCTTCTTAAAACGCGATATCGCATCTCATTTCTATGTTTCATGGTAAGATGTAATATGATTTGCGAAGTGTTATGTATTCCTCGTCTACACTTCAAATGAATGTAAATGCGACACTTCCTTGCAAGGAAGTAGCGATTGCAGATGTCTACGTATCGAAGCAATAGAGTTCAAGTGCTTCTTAAAACGAGATATTGCATCTCATATCTATGTTTCATGATAAGATATAATATACATTGCGAAGTGTTATGCATTCCTCGACTACGATTCAAGTGAATGTAAATGCGACACTTCCTTGCAAGGAAATAGCGTTTGCAGATGTCTACGTATCGTAGCAATAGAGTTCTTATGATTCTTAGAACGCGATGTCGCATCTCATTTCTATGTTTCATGGTAAGATATAATATGATTTGCGAAGTGTTATGTATTCCTCGTCTACACTTCAAATGAATGTGAATGCGACACTTCCTCGCTAGGAAATAGCGTTTGCAGATGCCTACGTATCGTAGCAATAGAGTTCATATGATCCTTAGAACGCGATATCGCATCTCATTTCTATGTTTCTTGGTAAGATATAACATGATTTGCGAAGTGTTATGTATTCCTCGTCTACACTTCAAATGAATGTGAATGCGATACTTCCTCGCTACTAAATAGCGTTTCAAGATGTCTACGTTTCGCAGCAATAGAGTTCAGATGATTCTTAAAACGCGATATCGAATCTCATTTCTATGTTTCATGGTAAGATATAACATGATTTGCGAAGTGTTATGTATTCCTCGTCTACACTTCAAATGAATGTGAATGCGATACTTCCTCGCTAGGAAATAGCGTTTGCAGATGTCTACGTATCGTAGCAATAGCTTTCTAATGCTTCTTAAGACGCGATCGCGCATCTCATTTCTATGTTTCATGGTAAGATATAATATGATTTGCGAAGTGTCATGTATTCCTCGTCTACACTTCAAATGAATGTAATTGCGACACTTCCTTGCAAGGAAGTAGAGATTGCTGATGTCTACGTATCGAAGCAATAGAGTTCAAATGCTTCTTAAAACGAGATATTGCATCTCATATCTATGTTTCATGATAAGATATAATATTCATTGCGAAGTGTTATGCATTCCTCGTCTACGATTCAAATGAATGTAAATGCAACACTTCCTTGCAAGGAAATAGCGTTTGCAGATGTCTACGTATCGTAGCAATAGAGTTCTTGTGATTCTTAAAACGCGATATCGCATCTCATTTCTTTGTTTCATGGTAAGATATAATATGATTTGCGCAGTGTCATGTATTCCTCGTCTACACTTCAAATGAACGTGAATGCGACACTTCCTCGCTAGGAAATAGCGTTTGCAAATGTCTACGTATCGTAGCAATAGAGTTCTTATGATTCTTAAAACGCGATATCGCATCTCATTTCTATGTTTCATGGTAAGATATAATATGATTTGCGAAGTGTCATGTATTCCTCGTCTACGATTCAAATGAATGTAAATGCGACACTTCCTTGCAAGGAAATAGCGTTTGCAGATGTCTACGTATCGTAGCAATAGAGTTCTTATGATTCTTAAAACGCGATATCGCATCTCATTTCTATGTTTCATGGTAAGATATAATATGATTTGCGAAGTGTCATGTAATCCTCGTCCACACTTCAAATGAATGTGAATGCGACACTTCCTCGCTAGGAAATAGCGTTTGCAGATGTCTACGTATCGTAGCAATAGAGTTCATATGATTCTTAGAACGCGATATCGCATCTCATTTCTATGTTTCATGGTAAGATATAACATGATTTGCGAACTGTTATGTATTCCTCGTCTACACTTCAAATGAATGTGAATGCGATACTTCCTCGCTACTAAATAGCGTTTGCAGATGTCTACGTATCGTAGCAATAGCTTTCTAATGCTTCTTAAAACGCGATATCGCATCTCATTTCTATGTTTCATGGTACGATATAATATGATTTGCGAAGTGTCATGTATTCCTCGTCTACACTTCAAATGAATGTAATTGCGACACTTCCTTGCTAGGAAATAGCGTCTGCAGATGTCTAGGTATCGTAGCAATAGAGTTCTAATGCTTCTTAAAACGCGATATCGCATCTCATTTCTATGTTTCATGGTAAGATATAATATGATTTGCGAAGTGTCATGTATTCCTCGTCTACACTTCAAATGAATGTAATTGGGACACTTCCTTGCAAGGAGGTAGAGATTGCTGATGTCTACGTATCGAAGCAATAGAGTTCAAATGCTTCTTAAAACGAGATATTGCATCTCATATCTATGTTTCATGATAAGATATAATATACATTGCGAAGTGTTATGCATTCCTCGTCTACGATTCAAATGAATGTAAATGCGACACTTCCTTGCAAGGAAATAGCGTTTGCAGATGTCTACGTATCGTAGCAATAGTGTTCATATGATTCTTAAAACGCGATATCGCATCTCATTTCTATGTTTCATGGTAAGATATAATATGATTTGCGAAGTGTTATGTATTCCTCGTCTACACTTCAAAGGAATGTGAATGCGACACTTCCTCGCTAGGAAATAGCGTTTGCAGATGTCTACGTATCGTAGCAAAAGATTTCTAATGCTTCTTAAAACGCGATATCGCATCTCATTTCTATGTTTCATGGTAAGATATAATATGATTTCTGAAGTGTCATGTATTCCTCGTCTACACTTCAAATGAATGTAAATCCGACACTTCCTTGCTAGGAAATAGCGTCTGCAGATGTCTAGGTATCGTAGCAATAGAGTTCAAACGCTTCTTAAAACTAGATATTGCATCTCATATCTATGTTTCATGATAAGATATAATATTCATTGCGAAGTGTTATGCATTCCTCGTCTACGATTCAAATGAATGTAAATGCAACACTTCCTTGCAAGGAAATAGCGTTTGCAGATGTCTACGTATCGTAGCAATAGAGTTCTTGTGATTCTTAAAACGCGATATCGCATCTCATTTCTATGTTTCATGGTAAGATATAATATGATTTGCGCAGTGTCATGTATTCCTCGTCTACACTTCAAATGATCGTGAATGCGACACTTCCTCGCTAGGAAATAGCGTTTGCAGATGTCTACGTATCGTAGCAATAGAGTTCAGATGATTCTTAAAACGCGATATCGCATCTCATTTCTATGTTTCATGGTAAGATATAATATGATTTGCGAAGTGTCATGTATTCCTCGTCTACGATTCAAATGAATGTAAATGCGACACTTCCTTGCAAGGAAATAGCGTTTGCAGATGTCTACTTATCGTAGCAATAGAGTTCTAATGCTTCTTAAAACGCGATATCGCATCTCATTTCTATGTTTCATGGTAAGATGTAATATGATTTCTGAAGTGTCATGTATTCCTCGTCTACACTTCAAATGAATGTAAATGCGACACTTCCTTGCAAGGAAGTAGCGATTGCAGATGTCTACGTATCGTAGCAATAGAGTTCTTATGATTCTTAAAACGCGATATCGCATCTCATTTCTGTGTTTCATGGTAAGATATAATATGATTTGCGAAGTGTCATGTATTCCTCGTCTACACTTCAAATCAATGTAAATGCGACACTTCCTTGCTAGGAAATAGTGTCTGCAGATGTCTAGGTATCGTAGAAATAGAGTTCTTATGATTCTTAAAACGCGATATCGCAACTCATTTCTATGTTTCATGGTAAGATATAATATGATTTGCGAAGTGTCATGTATTCCTCGTCTACACTTCAAATGAATGTGAATGCGACACTTCCTCGCTATGAAATAGCGTTTGCAGATGTCTACGTATCGTAGCAATAGAGTTCATATGATTCTTAGAACGCGATATCGCATCTCATTTCTATGTTTCATGGTAAGATATAACATGATATGCGAAGTGTTATGTATTCCTCGTCTACACTTCAAATGAATGTGAATGCGATACTTCCTCGCTACTAAATAGCGTTTGCAGATGTCTACGTTTCGTAGCAATAGATTTCAGATGATTCTTAAAACGCGATATCGCATCTCATTTCTATGTTTCATGGTAAGATATAACATGATTTGCGAAGAGTCATGTATTCCTCGTCTACACTTCAAATGAATGTGAATGCGACACTTCCTCGCTAGGAAATAGCGTTTGCAGATGTCTACGTATCGTAGCAATAGGGTTCTTATGATTCTTAAAACGCGATATCGCATCTCATTTCTATGTTTCATGGTAAGATATAATATGATTTGCGAAGTGTCATGTATTCCTCGTCTACACATCAAATGAATGTAAATGCGACACTTCCTTGAAAGGAAATAGCGATTGCAGATGTCTATGTATCGATGCATTAGAGTTCAAATGCTTCTTAAAACGGGATATTGCATCTCATATCTATGTTTCATGATAAGATATAATATACATTGCGAAGTGTTATGCATTCCTAGTCTACGATTCAAATGAATGTAAATGCGACACTTCCTCGCTAGGAAATAGCGTTTGCAGATGTCTACGTATCGTAGCAATAGAGTTCTTATGATTCTTAAAACGCGATATCGCATCTCATTTCTATGTTTCATGGTAAGATATAATATGATTTGCGAAGTGTCATGTATTCCTCGTCTACACTTCAAATGAATGTGAATGCGATACTTTCTCGCTACTAAATAGCGTTTGCAGATGTCTACGTATCGCAGCAATAGCTTTCTAATGCTTCTTAAAACGCGATATCGCATCTCATTTCTATGTTTCATGGTTAGATATAATATGATTTGCGAAGTGTCATGTATTCCTCGTCTACACTTCAAATGAATGTGAATGCGACAGTTCCTCGCTAGGAAATAGCGTTTGCAGATGTTTACGTATCGTAGCAATAGAGTTCTTATGATTCTTAAAACGCGATATCGCATCTCATTTCAATGTTTCATGGTAAGATATAATATGATTTGCGAAGTGTCATGTATTCCTCGTCTACACTTCAAACGAATGTGAATGCGACACTTCCTCGCTAGGAAATAGCGTTTGCAGATGTCTACGTATCGTAGCAATAGAGTTCAAATGATTCTTAGAACGCGATATCGCATCTCATTTCTATGTTTCATGGTAAGATATAACATGATTTGCGAAGTGTTATGTATTCCTCGTCTACACTTCAAATGAATGTGAATGCGATACTTCTTCGCTACTAAATAGCGTTTGCAGATGTCTACGTTTCGTAGCAATAGAGTTCAGATGATTCTTAAAACGCGATATCGCATCTCATTTCTATGTTTCATGGTAAGATATAACATGATTTGCGAAGTGTTATGTATTCCTCGTCTACACTTCAAATGAATGTGAATGCGATACTTCTTCGCTACTAAATAGCGTTTGCAGATGTCTACGTATCGCAGCAATAGCTTTCTAATGCTTCTTAAAACGCGATATCGCATCTCATTTCTATGTTTCATGGTTAGATATAATATGATTTGCGAAGTGTCATGTATTCCTCGTCTACACTTCAAATGAATGTGAATGCGACAGTTCCTCGCTAGGAAATAGCGTTTGCAGATGTCTACGTATCGTAGCAATAGAGTTCTTATGATTCTTAAAACGCGATATCGCATCTCATTTCAATGTTTCATGGTAAGATATAATATGATTTGCGAAGTGTCATGTATTCCTCGTCTACACTTCAAACGAATGTGAATGCGACACTTCCTCGCTAGGAAATAGCGTTTGCAGATGTCTACGTATCGTAGCAATAGAGTTCAAATGATTCTTAGAACGCGATATCGCATCTCATTTCTATGTTTCATGGTAAGATATAATATGATTTGCGAAGGGTCATGTATTCCTCGTCTACACTTCAAATGAATGTGAATGCGACACTTCCTCGCTAGGAAATAGCGTTTGAAGATGTCTACGTATCGTAGCAATAGAGTTCATATGATTCTTAAAACGCGATATCGCATCTCATTTCTATGTTTCATGGTAAGATATAATATGATTTGCGAAGTGTCATGTATTCCTCGTCTACACTTCAAATGAATGTGAATGCGACTCTTCCTCGATAGGAAATAGCGTTTGCAGATGTCTACGTATCGTAGCAATAGAGTTCAAATGATTCTTAGAACGCGATATCGCATCTCATTTCTATGTTTCATGGTAAGATATAATATGATTTGCGAAGGGTCATGTATTCCTCGTCTACACTTCAAATGAATGTGAATGCGACACTTCCTCGCTAGGAAATAGCGTTTGCAGATGTCTACGTATCGTAGCAATAGGGTTCTTATGATTCTTAAAACGCGATATCGCATCTCATTTCTATGTTTCATGGTAAGATATAATATGATTTGCGAAGTGTCATGTATTCCTCGTCTACACATCAAATGAATGTAAATGCGACACTTCCTTGAAAGGAAATAGCGATTGCAGATGTCTATGTATCGATGCATTAGAGTTCAAATGCTTCTTAAAACGAGATATTGCATCTCATATCTATGTTTCATGATAAGATATAATATACATTGCGAAGTGTTATGCATTCCTAGTCTACGATTCAAATGAATGTAAATGCGACACTTCCTCGCTAGGAAATAGCGTTTGCAGATGTCTACGTATCGTAGCAATAGAGTTCTTATGATTCTTAAAACGCGATATCGCATCTCATTTCTATGTTTCATGGTAAGATATAATATGATTTGCGAAGTGTCATGTATTCCTCGTCTACACTTCAAATGAATGTGAATGCGATACTTTCTCGCTACTAAATAGCGTTTGCAGATGTCTACGTATCGCAGCAATAGCTTTCTAATGCTTCTTAAAACGCGATATCGCATCTCATTTCCATGTTTCATGGTTAGATATAATATGATTTGCGAAGTGTCATGTATTCCTCGTCTACACTTCAAATGAATGTGAATGCGACAGTTCCTCGCTAGGAAATAGCGTTTGCAGATGTCTACGTATCGTAGCAATAGAGTTCTTATGATTCTTAAAACGCGATATCGCATCTCATTTCAATGTTTCATGGTAAGATATAATATGATTTGCGAAGTGTCATGTATTCCTCTTCTACACTTCAAACGAATGTGAATGCGACACTTCCTCGCTAGGAAATAGCGTTTGCAGATGTCTACGTATCGTAGCAATAGAGTTCAAATGATTCTTAGAACGCGATATCGCATCTCATTTCTATGTTTCATGGTAAGATATAACATGATTTGCGAAGTGTTATGTATTCCTCGTCTACACTTCAAATGAATGTGAATGCGATACTTCTTCGCTACTAAATAGCGTTTGCAGATGTCTACGTTTCGTAGCAATAGAGTTCAGATGATTCTTAAAACGCGATATCGCATCTCATTTCTATGTTTCATGGTAAGATATAACATGATTTGCGAAGTGTTATGTATTCCTCGTCTACACTTCAAATGAATGTGAATGCGATACTTCTTCGCTACTAAATAGCGTTTGCAGATGTCTACGTATCGCAGCAATAGCTTTCTAATGCTTCTTAAAACGCGATATCGCATCTCATTTCTATGTTTCATGGTTAGATATAATATGATTTGCGAAGTGTCATGTATTCCTCGTCTACACTTCAAATGAATGTGAATGCGACAGTTCCTCGCTAGGAAATAGCGTTTGCAGATGTCTACGTATCGTAGCAATAGAGTTCTTATGATTCTTAAAACGCGATATCGCATCTCATTTCAATGTTTCATGGTAAGATATAATATGATTTGCGAAGTGTCATGTATTCCTCGTCTACACTTCAAACGAATGTGAATGCGACACTTCCTCGCTAGGAAATAGCGTTTGCAGATGTCTACGTATCGTAGCAATAGAGTTCAAATGATTCTTAGAACGCGATATCGCATCTCATTTCTATGTTTCATGGTAAGATATAACATGATTTGCGAATTGTTATGTATTCCTCGTCTACACTTCAACTGAATGTGAATGCGATACTTCTTCGCTACTAAATAGCGTTTGCAGATGTCTACGTTTCGTAGCAATAGAGTTCAGATGATTCTTAAAACGCGATATCGCATCTCATTTCTATGTTTCATGGTAAGATATAACATGATTTGCGAAGTGTTATGTATTCCTCATCTACACTTCAAATGAATGTGATTGCGATACTTCCTCGCTAGGAAATAGCGTTTGCAGATGTCTACGTATCGTAGCAATAGCTCTCTAATGCTCCTTAATACGCGATATCGCATCTCATTTCTATGTTTCATGGTAAGATATAATATGATTTGCGAAGTGTCATGTATTCCTCGTCTACACTTCAAATGAATGTGAATGCGACACTTCCTCGCTAGGAAATAGCGTCTGCAGATGTCTAGGTATCGTAGCAATAGAGTTCTAATGCTTCTCAAAACGCGATATCGCATCTCATTTCTATGTTTCATGGTAAGATGTAATATGATTTGCGAAGTGTTATCTATTCCTCGTCTACACTTCAAATGAATGTAAATGCGACACTTCCTTGCAAGGGAGTAGCGATTGCAGATGTCTACGTATCGAAGCAATAGAGTTCAAATGCTTCTTAAAACGAGATATTGCATCTCATATCTATGTTTCATGATAAGATATAATATGATTTGCGAAGTGTTATGTATTCCTCGTCTACACTTCAAATGAATGTGAATGCGATACTTTCTCGCTACTAAATAGCGTTTGCAGATGTCTACGTATCGCAGCAATAGCTTTCTAATGCTTCTTAAAATGCGATATCGCATCTCATTTCTATGTTTCATGGTAAGATATAATATGATTTGCGAAGTGTCATGTATTCCCCGTCTACACTTCAAATGAATGTGAATGCGACAGTTCCTCGCTAGGAAATAGCGTTTGCAGATGTCTACGTATCGTAGCAATAGAGTTCTTATGATTCTTAAAACGCGATATCGCATCTCATTTCTATGTTTCATGGTAAGATATAATATGATTTGCGAAGTGTTATGTATTCCTCGTCTACGATTCAAACGAATGTGAATGCGACACTTCCTCGCTAGGAAATAGCGTTTGCAGATGTCTACGTATCGTAGCAATAGAGTTCTTATGATTCTTAAAACGCGATATCGCATCTCATTTCTATGTTTCATGGTAAGATATAATATGATTTGCGAAGTGTCATGTATTCCTCGTCTACACATCAAATGAATGTAAATGCGACACTTCCTTGAAAGGAAATAGCGATTGCAGATGTCTATGTATCGATGCATTAGAGTTCAAATGCTTCTTAAAACGAGATATTGCATCTCATATCTATGTTTCATGATAAGATATAATATACATTGCGAAGTGTTATGCATTCCTCGTCTACGATTCAAATGAATGTAAATGCGACACTTCCTCGCTAGGAAATAGCGTTTGCAGATGTCTACGTATCGTAGCAAATAGAGTTCTTATGATTCTTAAAACGCGATATCGTATCTCATTTCTATGTTTCATGGTAAGATATAATATGATTTGCGAAGTGTTATGTATTCCTCGTCTACGATTCAAGTGAATGTAAATGCGACACTTCCTTGCAAGGAAATAGCGTTTGCAGATGTCTACGTATCGTAGCAATAGAGTTCAGTTGATTCTTAAAACGCGATATCGCATCTCATTTCTATGTTTCATGGTAAGATATAACATGATTTGCGAAGTGTTATGTATTCCTCATCTACACTTCAAATGAATGTGAATGCGATACTTCCTCGCTAGGAAATAGCGTTTGCAGATGTCTACGTATCGTAGCAATAGCTTTCTAATGCTCCTTAAGACGCGATATCGCATCTCATTTCTATGTTTCATGGTAAGATATAATATGATTTGCGAAGTGTCATGTATTCCTCGTCTACACTTCAATTGAATGTGAATGCGACAGTTCCTCGCTAGGAAATAGCACTTGCAGATGTCTACGTATCGTAGCAATAGAGTTCTTATGATTCTTAAAACGCGATATCGCATCTCATTTCTATGTTTCATGGTAAGATATAATATGATTTGCGAAGTGTTATGTATTCCTCGTCTACACTTCAAATGAATGTGAATGCGATACTTCCTCGCTAGGAAATAGCGTTTGCAGATGTCTACGTATCGTAGCAATAGCTTTCTAATGCTTCTTAAGACGCGATATCGCATCTCATTTCTATGTTTCATGGTAAGATATAATATGATTTGCGAAGTGTCATGTATTCCTCGTCTACACTTCAAATGAATGTAATTGCGACACTTCCTTGCAAGGAAGTAGAGATTGCTGATGTCTACGTATCGAAGCAATAGAGTTCAAATGCTTCTTAAAACGAGATATTGCATCTCATATCTATGTTTCATGATAAGATATAATATACATTGCGAAGTGTTATGCATTCCTCGTCTACGATTCAAATGAATGTAAATGCGACACTTCCTTGCAAGGAAATAGCGTTTGCAGATGTCTACGTATCGTAGCAATAGTGTTCATATGATTCTTAAAACGCGATATCGCATCTCATTTCTATGTTTCATGGTAAGATATAATATGATTTGCGAAGTGTTATGTATTCCTCGTCTACACTTCAAAGGAATGTGAATGCGACACTTCCTCGCTAGGAAATAGCGTTTGCAGATGTCTACGTATCGTAGCAAAAGATTTCTAATGCTTCTTAAAACGCGATATCGCATCTCATTTCTATGTTTCATGGTAAGATATAATATGATTTCCGAAGTGTCATGTATTCCTCGTCTACACTTCAAATGAATGTAAATCCGACACTTCCTTGCTAGGAAATAGCGTCTGCAGATGTCTAGGTATCGTAGCAATAGAGTTCAAACGCTTCTTAAAACTAGATATTGCATCTCATATCTATGTTTCATGATAAGATATAATATTCATTGCGAAGTGTTATGTATTCCTCGTCTACGATTCAAATGAATGTAAATGCAACACTTCCTTGCAAGGAAATAGCGTTTGCAGATGTCTACGTATCGTAGCAATAGAGTTCTTGTGATTCTTAAAACGCGATATCGCATCTCATTTCTATGTTTCATGGTAAGATATAATATGATTTGCGCAGTGTCATGTATTCCTCGTCTACACTTCAAATGATCGTGAATGCGACCCTTCCTCGCTAGGAAATAGCGTTTGCAGATGTCTACGTATCGTAGCAATAGAGTTCAGATGATTCTTAAAACGCGATATCGCATCTCATTTCTATGTTTCATGGTAAGATATAATATGATTTGCGAAGTGTCATGTATTCCTCGTCTACGATTCAAATGAATGTAAATGCGACACTTCCTTGCAAGGAAATAGCGTTTGCAGATGTCTACTTATCGTAGCAATAGAGTTCTAATGCTTCTTAAAACGCGATATCGCATCTCATTTCTATGTTTCATGGTAAGATGTAATATGATTTGCGAAGTGTTATGTATTCCTCGTCTACACTTCAAATGAATGTAAATGCGACACTTCCTTGCATGGAAATAGCGTTTGCAGATGTCTACGTATCGTAGCAATGGAGTTCTAGTGCTTCTTAAAACGCGATATCGCATCTCATTTCTATGTTTCATGGTAAGATGTAATATGATTTGCGAAGTGTTATGTATTCCTCGTCTACACTTCAAATAAATGTAAATGCGACACTTCCTTGCAAGGAAGTAGCGATTGCAGATGTCTACGTATCGTAGCAATAGAGTTCTTATGATTCTTAAAACGCGATATCGCATCTCATTTCTGTGCTTCATGGTAAGATATAATATGATTTGCGAAGTGTCATGTATTCCTCGTCTACACTTCAAATGAATGTAAATGCGACACTTCCTTGCTAGGAAATAGTGTCTGCAGATGTCTAGGTATCGTAGCAATAGAGTTCTTATGATTCTTAAAACGCGATATCGCAACTCATTTCTATGTTTCATGGTAAGATATAATATGATTTGCGAAGTGTCATGTATTCCTCGTCTACACTTCAAATGAATGTGAATGCGACACTTCCTCGCTAGGAAATAGCGTTTGCAGATGTCTACGTATCGTAGCAATAGAGTTCATATGATTCTTAGAACGCGATATCGCATCTCATTTCTATGTTTCATGGTAAGATATAACATGATATGCGAAGTGTTATGTATTCCTCGTCTACACTTCAAATGAATGTGAATGCGATACTTCCTCGCTACTAAATAGCGTTTGCAGATGTCTACGTTTCGTAGCAATAGATTTCAGATGATTCTTAAAACGCGATATCGCATCTCATTTCTATGTTTCATGGTAAGATATAACATGATTTGCGAAGAGTCATGTATTCCTCGTCTACACTTCAAATGAATGTGAATGCGACACTTCCTCGCTAGGAAATAGCGTTTGCAGATGTCTACGTATCGTAGCAATAGGGTTCTTATGATTCTTAAAACGCGATATCGCATCTCATTTCTATGTTTCATGGTAAGATATAATATGATTTGCGAAGTGTCATGTATTCCTCGTCTACACATCAAATGAATGTAAATGCGACACTTCCTTGAAAGGAAATAGCGATTGCAGATGTCTATGTATCGATGCATTAGAGTTCAAATGCTTCTTAAAACGAGATATTGCATCTCATATCTATGTTTCATGATAAGATATAATATACATTGCGAAGTGTTATGCATTCCTAGTCTACGATTCAAATGAATGTAAATGCGACACTTCCTCGCTAGGAAATAGCGTTTGCAGATGTCTACGTATCGTAGCAATAGCTTTCTAATGCTTCTTAAAATGCGATATCGCATCGCATTTCTATGTTTCATGGTTAGATATAATATGATTTGCGAAGTGTCATGTATTCCTCGTCTACACTTCAAATGAATGTGAATGCGACAGTTCCTCGCTAGGAAATAGCGTTTGCAGATGTCTACGTATCGTAGCATTAGAGTTCTTATGATTCTTAAAACGCGATATCGCATCTCATTTCAATGTTTCATGGTAAGATATAATATGATTTGCGAAGTGTCATGTATTCCTCGTCTACACTTCAAACGAATGTGAATGCGACACTTCCTCGCTAGGAAATAGCGTTTGCAGATGTCTACGTATCGTAGCAATAGAGTTCAAATGATTCTTAGAACGCGATATCGCATCTCATTTCTATGTTTCATGGTAAGATATAACATGATTTGCGAAGTGTTATGTATTCCTCGTCTACACTTCAAATGAATGTGAATGCGATACTTCCTCGCTAGGAAATAGCGTTTGCAGATGTCTACGTATCGTAGCAATAGCTCTCTAATGCTCCTTAAGACGCGATATCGCATCTCATTTCTATGTTTCATGGTAAGATATAATATGATTTGCGAAGTGTCATGTATTCCTCGTCTACACTTCAAATGAATGTAAATGCGACACTTCCTTGCTAGGAAATAGTGTCTGCAGATGTCTAGGTATCGTAGCAATAGAGTTCTAATGCTTCTTAACACGCGATATCGCATCTCATTTCTATGTTTCATGGTAAGATGTAGTATGATTTGCGAAGTGTTATGTATTCCTCGTCTACACTTCAAATGAATGTGAATGCTACATTTCCTCGCTAGGAAATAGCGTTTGCAGATGTCTACGTATCGTAGCAATAGATTTCTTATGATTCTTAAAACGCGATATCGCAACTCATTTCTACGTTTCATGGTAAGATATAATATGATTTGCGAAGTGTCATGTATTCCTCGTCTACACTTCAAATGAATGTGAATGCGACACTTCCTCGCTAGGAAATAGCGTCTGCAGATGTCTAGGTATCGTAGCAATAGAGTTCTAATGCTTCTTAAAACGCGATATCGCATCTCATTTCTATGTTTCATGGTAAGATGTAATATGATTTGCGAAGTGTTATCTATTCCTCGTCTACACTTCAAATGAATGTAAATGCGACACTTCCTTGCAAGGAAGTAGCGATTGCAGATGTCTACGTATCGAAGCAATAGAGTTCAAATGCTTCTTAAAACGAGATATTGCATCTCATATCTATGTTTCATGATAAGATATAATATGATTTGCGAAGTGTTATGTATTCCTCGTCTACACTTCAAATGAATGTGAATGCGATACTTTCTCGCTACTAAATAGCGTTTGCAGATGTCTACGTATCGCAGCAATAGCTTTCTAATGCTTCTTAAAACGCGATATCGCATCTCATTTCTATGTTTCATGGTAAGATATAATATGATTTGCGAAATGTCATGTATTCCCCGTCTACACTTCAAATGAATGTGAATGCGACAGTTCCTCGCTAGGAAATAGCGTTTGCAGATGTCTACGTATCGTAGCAATAGAGTTCTTATGATTCTTAAAACGCGATATCGCATCTCATTTCTATGTTTCATGGTAAGATATAATATGATTTGCGAAGTGTTATGTATTCCTCGTCTACGATTCAAACGAATGTGAATGCGACACTTCCTTGAAAGGAAATAGCGATTGCAGATGTCTATGTATCGATGCATTAGAGTTCAAATGCTTCTTAAAACGAGATATTGCATCTCATATCTATGTTTCATGATAAGATATAATATACATTGCGAAGTGTTATGCATTCCTCGTCTACGATTCAAATGAATGTAAATGCGACACTTCCTCGCTAGGAAATAGCGTTTGCAGATGTCTACGTATCGTAGCAAATAGAGTTCTTATGATTCTTAAAACGCGATATCGTATCTCATTTCTATGTTTCATGGTAAGATATAATATGATTTGCGAAGTGTTATGTATTCCTCGTCTACGATTCAAGTGAATGTAAATGCGACACTTCCATGCAAGGAAATAGCGTTTGCAGATGTCTACGTATCGTAGCAATAGAGTTCAGTTGATTCTTAAAACGCGATATCGCATCTCATTTCTATGTTTCATGGTAAGATATAACATGATTTGCGAAGTGTTATGTATTCCTCATCTACACTTCAAATGAATGTGAATGCGATACTTCCTCGCTAGGAAATAGCGTTTGCAGATGTCTACGTATCGTAGCAATAGCTTTCTAATGCTCCTTAAGACGCGATATCGCATCTCATTTCTATGTTTCATGGTAAGATATAATATGATTTGCGAAGTGTCATGTATTCCTCGTCTACACTTCAAATGAATGTGAATGCGACACTTCCTTGCTAGGAAATAGCGTCTGCAGATGTCTAGGTATCGTAGCAATAGAGTTCTAATGCTTCTTAACACGCGATATCGCATCTCATTTCTATGTTTCATGGTAAGATATAATATGATTTGCCAAGTGTCATGTATTCCTCGTCTACACTTCAAATGAATGTGAATGCGACACTTCCTCGCTAGGAAATAGCGTTTGCAGATGTCTACGTATCGTAGCAATAGAGTTCATATGATTCTTAGAACGCGATATCGCATCTCATTTCTATGTTTCATGGTAAGATATAACATGATATGCGAAGTGTTATGTATTCCTCGTCTACACTTCAAATGAATGTGAATGCGATACTTCCTCGCTACTAAATAGCGTTTGCAGATGTCTACGTTTCGTAGCAATAGATTTCAGATGATTCTTAAAACGCGATATCGCATCTCATTTCTATGTTTCATGGTAAGATATAACATGATTTGCTAAGTGTCATGTATTCCTCGTCTACACTTCAAATGAATGTGAATGCGACACTTCCTCGCTAGGAAATAGCGTTTGCAGATGTCTACGTATCGTAGCAATAGAGTTCTTATGATTCTTAAAACGCGATATCGCATCTCATTTCTATGTTTCATGGTAAGATATAATATGATTTGCGAAGTGTCATGTATTCCTCGTCTACACATCAAATGAATGTAAATGCGACACTTCCTTGAAAGGACATAGCGATTGCAGATGTCTATGTATCGATGCATTAGAGTTCAAATGCTTCTTAAAACGAGATATTGCATCTCATATCTATGTTTCATGATAAGATATAATATACATTGCGAAGTGTTATGCATTCCTCGTCTACGATTCAAATGAATGTAAATGCGACACTTCCTCGCTAGGAAATAGCGTTTGCAGATGTCTACGTATCGTAGCAATAGAGTTCAGTTGATTCTTAAAACGCGATATCGCATCTGATTTCTATGTTTCATGGTAAGATATAATATGATTTGCGAAGTGTTATGTATTCCTCGTCTACACTTCAAATGAATGTGAATGCGATACTTTCTCGCTACTAAATAGCGTTTGCAGATGTCTACGTATCGCAGCAATAGCTTTCTAATGCTTCTTAAAACGCGATATCGCATCTCATTTCTATGTTTCATGGTAAGATATAATATGATTTGCGAAGTGTCATGTATTCCTCGTCTACACTTCAATTGAATGTGAATGCGACAGTTCCTCGCTAGGAAATAGCGCTTGCAGATGTCTACGTATCGTAGCAATAGAGTTCTTATGATTCTTAAAACGCGATATCGCATCTCATTTCTATGTTTCATGGTAAGATATAATATGATTTGCGAAGTGTCATGTATTCCTCGTCTACACTTCAAACGAATGTGAATGCGACACTTCCTCGCTAGGAAATAGCGTTTGCAGATGTCTACGTATCGTAGCAAATAGAGTTCTTATGATTCTTAAAACGCGATATCGCATCTCATTTCTATGTTTCATGGTAAGATATAATATGATTTGCGAAGTGTTATGTATTCCTCGTCTACGATTCAAGTGAATGTAAATGCGACACTTCCATGCAAGGAAATAGCGTTTGCAGATGTCTACGTATCGTAGCAATAGAGTTCAGTTGATTCTTAAAACGCGATATCGCATCTCATTTCTATGTTTCATGGTAAGATATAACATGATTTGCGAAGTGTTATGTATTCCTCATCTACACTTCAAATGAATGTGAATGCGATACTTCCTCGCTAGGAAATAGCGTTTGCAGATGTCTACGTATCGTAGCAATAGCTTTCTAATGCTCCTTAAGACGCGATATCGCATCTCATTTCTATGTTTCATGGTAAGATATAATATGATTTGCGAAGTGTCATGTATTCCTCGTCTACACTTCAAATGAATGTGAATGCGACACTTCCTGGCTAGGAAATAGCGTCTGCAGATGTCTAGGTATCGTAGCAATAGAGTTCTAATGCTTCTTAACACGCGATATCGCATCTCATTTCTATGTTTCATGGTAAGATATAATATGATTTGCGAAGTGTCATGTATTCCTCGTCTACACTTCAAATGAATGTGAATGCGACACTTCCTCGCTAGGAAATAGCGTTTGCAGATGTCTACGTATCGTAGCAATAGAGTTCATATGATTCTTAGAACGCGATATCGCATCTCATTTCTATGTTTCATGGTAAGATATAACATGATATGCGAAGTGTTATGTATTCCTCGTCTACACTTCAAATGAATGTGAATGCGATACTTCCTCGCTACTAAATAGCGTTTGCAGATGTCTACGTTTCGTAGCAATAGATTTCAGATGATTCTTAAAACGCGATATCGCATCTCATTTCTATGTTTCATGGTAAGATATAACATGATTTGCTAAGTGTCATGTATTCCTCGTCTACACTTCAAATGAATGTGAATGCGACACTTCCTCGCTAGGAAATAGCGTTTGCAGATGTCTACGTATCGTAGCAATAGAGTTCTTATGATTCTTAAAACGCGATATCGCATCTCATTTCTATGTTTCATGGTAAGATATAATATGATTTGCGAAGTGTTATGTATTCCTCGTCTACACTTCAAATGAATGTGAATGCGATACTTTCTCGCTCCTAAATAGCGTTTGCAGATGTCTACGTATCGCAGCAATAGCTTTCTAATGCTTCTTAAAACGCGATATCGCATCTCATTTCTATGTTTCATGGTAAGATATAATATGATTTGCGAAGTGTCATGTATTCCTCGTCTACACTTCAATTGAATGTGAATGCGACAGTTCCTCGCTAGGAAATAGCGCTTGCAGATGTCTACGTATCGTAGCAATAGAGTTCTTATGATTCTTAAAACGCGATATCGCATCTCATTTCTATGTTTCATGGTAAGATATAATATGATTTGCGAAGTGTTATGTATTCCTCGTCTACACTTCAAATGAATGTGAATGCGATACTTTCTCGCTACTAAATAGCGTTTGCAGATGTCTACGTATCGCAGCAATAGCTTTCTAATGCTCCTTAAAACGCGATATCGCATCTCATTTCTATGTTTCATGGTAAGATATAATATGATTTGCGAAGTGTCATGTATTCCTCGTCTACACTTCAATTGAATGTGAATGCGACAGTTCCTCGCTAGGAAATAGCGCTTGCAGATGTCTACGTATCGTAGCAATAGAGTTCTTATGATTCTTAAAACGCGATATCGCATCTCATTTCTATGTTTCATGGTAAGATATAATATGATTTGCGAAGTGTCATGTATTCCTCGTCTACACTTCAAACGAATGTGAATGCGACACTTCCTCGCTAGGAAATAGCGTTTGCAGATGTCTACGTATCGTAGCAATAGAGTTCATATGATTCTTAGAACGCGATATCGCATCTCATTTCTATGTTTCATGGTAAGATATAACATGATTTGCGAAGTGTTTTGTATTCCTCGTCTACACTTCAAATGAATGTGAATGCGATACTTCTTCGCTACTAAATAGCGTTTGCAGATGTCTACGTATGGTAGCAATAGATTTCTTATGATTCTTAAAACGCGATATCGCAACTCATTTCTATGTTTCATGGTAAGATATAATATGATTTGCGAAGTGTCATGTATTCCTCGTCTACACTTCAAATGAATGTGAATGCGACACTTCCTCGCTAGGAAATAGCGTCTGCAGATGTCTAGGTATCGTAGCAATAGAGTTCTAATGCTTCTTAAAACGCGATATCGCATCTCAATTCTATGTTTCATGGTAAGATGTAATATGATTTGCGAAGTGTTATCTATTCCTCGTCTACACTTCAAATGAATGTAAATGCGACACTTCCTTGCAAGGAAGTAGCGATTGCAGATGTCTACGTATCGAAGCAATAGAGTTCAAATGCTTCTTAAAACGAGATATTGCATCTCATATCTATGTTTCATGATAAGATATAATATGATTTGCGAAGTGTTATGTATTCCTCGTCTACACTTCAAATGAATGTGAATGCGATACTTTCTCGCTACTAAATAGCGTTTGCAGATGTCTACGTATCGCAGCAATAGCTTTCTAATGCTTCTTAAAACGCGATATCGCATCTCATTTCTATGTTTCATGGTAAGATATAATATGATTTGCGAAATGTCATGTATTCCCCGTCTACACTTCAAATGAATGTGAATGCGACAGTTCCTCGCTAGGAAATAGCGTTTGCAGATGTCTACGTATCGTAGCAATAGAGTTCTTATGATTCTTAAAACGCGATATCGCATCTCATTTCTATGTTTCATGGTAAGATATAATATGATTTGCGAAGTGTTATGTATTCCTCGTCTACGATTCAAACGAATGTGAATGCGACACTTCCTCGCTAGGAAATAGCGTTTGCAGATGTCTACGTATCGTAGCAATAGAGTTCTTATGATTCTTAAAACGCGATATCGCATCTCATTTCTATGTTTCATGGTAAGATATAATATGATTTGCGAAGTGTCATGTATTCCTCGTCTACACATCAAATGAATGTAAATGCGACACTTCCTTGAAAGGAAATAGCGATTGCAGATGTCTATGTATCGATGCATTAGAGTTCAAATGCTTCTTAAAACGAGATATTGCATCTCATATCTATGTTTCATGATAAGATATAATATACATTGCGAAGTGTTATGCATTCCTCGTCTACGATTCAAATGAATGTAAATGCGACACTTCCTCGCTAGGAAATAGCGTTTGCAGATGTCTACGTATTGTAGCAAATAGAGTTCTTATGATTCTTAAAACGCGATATCGTATCTCATTTCTATGTTTCATGGTAAGATATAATATGATTTGCGAAGTGTTATGTATTCCTCGTCTACGATTCAAGTGAATGTAAATGCGACACTTCCATGCAAGGAAATAGCGTTTGCAGATGTCTACGTATCGTAGCAATAGAGTTCAGTTGATTCTTAAAACGCGATATCGCATCTCATTTCTATGTTTCATGGTAAGATATAACATGATTTGCGAAGTGTTATGTATTCCTCATCTACACTTCAAATGAATGTGAATGCGATACTTCCTCGCTAGGAAATAGCGTTTGCAGATGTCTACGTATCGTAGCAATAGCTTTCTAATGCTCCTTAAGACGCGATATCGCATCTCATTTCTATGTTTCATGGTAAGATATAATATGATTTGCGAAGTGTCATGTATTCCTCGTCTACACTTCAAATGAATGTGAATGCGACACTTCCTTGCTAGGAAATAGCGTCTGCAGATGTCTAGGTATCGTAGCAATAGAGTTCTAATGCTTCTTAACACGCGATACCGCATCTCATTTCTATGTTTCATGGTAAGATATAATATGATTTGCGAAGTGTCATGTATTCCTCGTCTACACTTCAAATGAATGTGAATGCGACACTTCCTCGCTAGGAAATAGCGTTTGCAGATGTCTACGTATCGTAGCAATAGAGTTCATATGATTCTTAGAACGCGATATCGCATCTCATTTCTATGTTTCATGGTAAGATATAACATGATATGCGAAGTGTTATGTATTCCTCGTCTACACTTCAAATGAATGTGAATGCGATACTTCCTCGCTACTAAATAGCGTTTGCAGATGTCTACGTTTCGTAGCAATAGATTTCAGATGATTCTTAAAACGCGATATCGCATCTCATTTCTATGTTTCATGGTAAGATATAACATGATTTGCTAAGTATCATGTATTCCTCGTCTACACTTCAAATGAATGTGAATGCGACACTTCCTCGCTAGGAAATAGCGTTTGCAGATGTCTACGTATCGTAGCAATAGAGTTCTTATGATTCTTAAAACGCGATATCGCATCTCATTTCTATGTTTCATGGTAAGATATAATATGATTTGCGAAGTGTCATGTATTCCTCGTCTACACATCAAATGAATGTAAATGCGACACTTCCTTGAAAGGACATAGCGATTGCAGATATCTATGTATCGATGCATTAGAGTTCAAATGCTTCTTAAAACGAGATATTGCATCTCATATCTATGTTTCATGATAAGATATAATATACATTGCGAAGTGTTATGCATTCCTCGTCTACGATTCAAATGAATGTAAATGCGACACTTCCTCGCTAGGAAATAGCGTTTGCAGATGTCTACGTATCGTAGCAATAGAGTTCAGTTGATTCTTAAAACGCGATAACGCATCTCATTTCTATGTTTCATGGTAAGATATAATATGATTTGCGAAGTGTTATGTATTCCTCGTCTACACTTCAAATGAATGTGAATGCGATACTTTCTCGCTACTAAATAGCGTTTGCACATGTCTACGTATCGCAGCAATAGCTTTCTAATGCTTCTTAAAACGCGATATCGCATCTCATTTCTATGTTTCATGGTAAGATATAATATGATTTGCGAAGTGTCATGTATTCCTCGTCTACACTTCAATTGAATGTGAATGCGACAGTTCCTCGCTAGGAAATAGCGCTTGCAGATGTCTACGTATCGTAGCAATAGAGTTCTTATGATTCTTAAAACGCGATATCGCATCTCATTTCTATGTTTCATGGTAAGATATAATATGATTTGCGAAGTGTCATGTATTCCTCGTCTACACTTCAATTGAATGTGAATGCGACAGTTCCTCGCTAGGAAATAGCGTTTGCAGATGTCTACGTATCGTAGCAATAGAGTTCTTATGATTCATAAAACGCGATATCGCATCTCATTTCTATGTTTCATGGTAAGATATAATATGATTTGCGAAGTGTCATGTATTCCACGTCTACACTTCAAATGAATGTAAATGCGACACTTCCTTGAAAGGAAATAGCGATTGCAGATGTCTACGTATCGAAGCAATAGAGTTCAAATGCTTCTTAAAACGAGATATTGCATCTCACATCTATGTTTCATGATAAGATATAATATACATTGCGAAGTGTTATGCATTCCTCGTCTACGATTCAAGTGAATGTAAATGCGACACTTCCTTGCAAGGAAATAGCGTTTGCAGATGTCTACGTATCGTAGCAATAGAGTTCTTATGATTCATAACACGCGATATCGCATCTCATTTCTATGTTTCATGGTAAGATATAATATGATTTGCGAAGTGTCATGTATTCCTCGTCTACACATCAATTGAATGTAAATGCGACACTTCCTTGAAAGGAAATAGCGATTGCAGATGTCTACGTATCGTAGCAATAGAGTTCTTATGATTCATAAAACGCGATATCGCATCTCATTTCTATGTTTCATGGTAAGATATAATATGATTTGCGAAGTGTCATGTATTCCACGTCTACACTTCAAATGAATGTAAATGCGACACTTCCTTGAAAGGAAATAGCGATTGCAGATGTCTACGTATCGAAGCAATAGAGTTCAAATGCTTCTTAAAACGAGATATTGCATCTCACATCTATGTTTCATGATAAGATATAATATACATTGCGAAGTGTTATGCATTCCTCGTCTACGATTCAAGTGAATGTAAATGCGACACTTCCTTGCAAGGAAATAGCGTTTGCAGATGTCTACGTATCGTAGCAATAGAGTTCTTATGATTCATAACACGCGATATCGCATCTCATTTCTATGTTTCATGGTAAGATATAATATGATTTGCGAAGTGTCATGTATTCCTCGTCTACACATCAATTGAATGTAAATGCGACACTTCCTTGAAAGGAAATAGCGATTGCAGATGTCTATGTATCGATGCATTAGAGTTCAAATGCTTCTTAAAACGAGATATTGCATCTCATATCTATGTTTCATGATAAGATATAATATACATTGCGAAGTGTTATGTAATCCTCGTCTACACTTCAAATGAATGTGAATGCGATACTTCTTCGCTACTAAATAGCGTTTGCAGATGTCTACGTTTCGTAGCAATAGAGTTCAGATGATTCTTAAAACGCGATATCGCATCTCATTTCTATGTTTCATGGTAAGATATAACATGATTTGCGAAGTGTTATGTATTCCTCATCTACACTTCAAATGAATGTGAATGCGATACTTCCTCGCTAGGAAATAGCGTTTGCAGATGTCTACGTATCGTAGCAATAGCTTTCTAATGCTCCTTAAGACGCGATATCGCATCTCATTTCTATGTTTCATGGTAAGATATAATATGATTTGCGAAGTGTCATTTATTCCTCGTCTACACTTCAAATGAATGTGAATGCGACACTTCCTCGCTAGGAAATAGCGTCTGCAGATGTCTAGGTATCGTAGCAATAGAGTTCTAATGCTTCTTAAAACGCGGTATAGCATCTCATTTCTATGTTTCATGGTAAGATATAATATACATTGCGAAGTGTTGTGTATTCCTCGCCTACACTTCAAATGAATGTAAATGCGACACATCCTTGCAAGGAAGTAGCGATTGCAGATGTCTACGTATCGTAGCAATAGAGTTCATATGATTCTTAGAACGCGATATCGCATCTCATTTCTATGTTTCATGGTAAGATATAACATGATATGCGAAGTGTTATGTATTCCTCGTCTACACTTCAAATGAATGTGAATGCGATACTTCCTCGCTACTAAATAGCGTTTGCAGATGTCTACGTTTCGTAGCAATAGATTTCAGATGATTCTTAAAACGCGATATCGCATCTCATTTCTATGTTTCATGGTAAGATATAACATGATTTGCTAAGTATCATGTATTCCTCGTCTACACTTCAAATGAATGTGAATGCGACACTTCCTCGCTAGGAAATAGCGTTTGCAGATGTCTACGTATCGTAGCAATAGAGTTCTTATGATTCTTAAAACGCGATATCGCATCTCATTTCTATGTTTCATGGTAAGATATAATATGATTTGCGAAGTGTCATGTATTCCTCGTCTACACATCAAATGAATGTAAATGCGACACTTCCTTGAAAGGACATAGCGATTGCAGATATCTATGTATCGATGCATTAGAGTTCAAATGCTTCTTAAAACGAGATATTGCATCTCATATCTATGTTTCATGATAAGATATAATATACATTGCGAAGTGTTATGCATTCCTCGTCTACGATTCAAATGAATGTAAATGCGACACTTCCTCGCTAGGAAATAGCGTTTGCAGATGTCTACGTATCGTAGCAATAGAGTTCAGTTGATTCTTAAAACGCGATATCGCATCTCATTTCTATGTTTCATGGTAAGATATAATATGATTTGCGAAGTGTTATGTATTCCTCGTCTACACTTCAAATGAATGTGAATGCGATACTTTCTCGCTACTAAATAGCGTTTGCACATGTCTACGTATCGCAGCAATAGCTTTCTAATGCTTCTTAAAACGCGATATCGCATCTCATTTCTATGTTTCATGGTAAGATATAATATGATTTGCGAAGTGTCATGTATTCCTCGTCTACACTTCAATTGAATGTGAATGCGACAGTTCCTCGCTAGGAAATAGCGCTTGCAGATGTCTACGTATCGTAGCAATAGAGTTCTTATGATTCTTAAAACGCGATATCGCATCTCATTTCTATGTTTCATGGTAAGATATAATATGATTTGCGAAGTGTCATGTATTCCTCGTCTACACTTCAAACGAATGTGAATGCGACACTTCCTCGCTAGGAAATAGCGTTTGCAGATGTCTACGTATCGTAGCAATAGAGTTCAGATGATTCTTAGAACGCGATATCGCATCTCATTTCTATGTTTTATGGTAAGATATAACATGATTTGCGAAGTGTTATGTATTCCTCATCTACACTTCAAATGAATGTGATTGCGATACTTCCTCGCTAGGAAATAGCATTTGCAGATGTCTACGTATCGTAGCAATAGCTCTCTAATGCTCCTTAAGACGCGATATCGCATCTCATTTCTATGTTTCATGGTAAGATATAATATGATTTGCGAAGTGTCATGTATTCCTCGTCTACACTTCAAATGAATGTAAATGCGACACTTCCTTGCTAGGAAATAGCGTCTGCAGATGACTAGGTATCGTAGCAATAGAGTTCTAATGCTTCTTAACACGCGATATCGCATCTCATTTCTATGTTTCATGGTAAGATGTAGTATGATTTGCGAAGTGTTATGTATTCCTCGTCTACACTTCAAATGAATGTGAATGCGACATTTCCTCGCTAGGAAATAGCGTTTGCAGATGTCTACGTATCGTAGCAATAGAGTTCTTATGATTCATAAAACGCGATATCGCATCTCATTTCTATGTTTCATGGTAAGATATAATATGATTTGCGAAGTGTCATGTATTCCACGTCTACACTTCAAATGTATGTAAATGCGACACTTCCTTGAAAGGAAATAGCGATTGCAGATGTCTACGTATCGAAGCAATAGAGTTCAAATGCTTCTTAAAACGAGATATTGCATCTCACATCTATGTTTCATGATAAGATATAATATACATTGCGAAGTGTTATGCATTCCTCGTCTACGATTCAAGTGAATGTAAATGCGACACTTCCTTGCAAGGAAATAGCGTTTGCAGATGTCTACGTATCGTAGCAATAGAGTTCTTATGATTCATAACACGCGATATCGCATCTCATTTCTATGTTTCATGGTAAGATATAATATGATTTGCGAAGTGTCATGTATTCCTCGTCTACACATCAATTGAATGTAAATGCGACACTTCCTTGAAAGGAAATAGCGATTGCAGATGTCTACGTATCGTAGCAATAGAGTTCTTATGATTCATAAAACGCGATATCGCATCTCATTTCTATGTTTCATGGTAAGATATAATATGATTTGCGAAGTGTCATGTATTCCACGTCTACACTTCAAATGAATGTAAATGCGACACTTCCTTGAAAGGAAATAGCGATTGCAGATGTCTACGTATCGAAGCAATAGAGTTCAAATGCTTCTTAAAACGAGATATTGCATCTCACATCTATGTTTCATGATAAGATATAATATACATTGCGAAGTGTTATGCATTCCTCGTCTACGATTCAAGTGAATGTAAATGCGACACTTCCTTGCAAGGAAATAGCGTTTGCAGATGTCTACGTATCGTAGCAATAGAGTTCTTATGATTCATAACACGCGATATCGCATCTCATTTCTATGTTTCATGGTAAGATATAATATGATTTGCGAAGTGTCATGTATTCCTCGTCTACACATCAATTGAATGTAAATGCGACACTTCCTTGAAAGGAAATAGCGATTGCAGATGTCTATGTATCGATGCATTAGAGTTCAAATGCTTCTTAAAACGAGATATTGCATCTCATATCTATGTTTCATGATAAGATATAATATACATTGCGAAGTGTTATGTAATCCTCGTCTACACTTCAAATGAATGTGAATGCGATACTTCTTCGCTACTAAATAGCGTTTGCAGATGTCTACGTTTCGTAGCAATAGAGTTCAGATGATTCTTAAAACGCGATATCGCATCTCATTTCTATGTTTCATGGTAAGATATAACATGATTTGCGAAGTGTTATGTATTCCTCATCTACACTTCAAATGAATGTGAATGCGATACTTCCTCGCTAGGAAATAGCGTTTGCAGATGTCTACGTATCGTAGCAATAGCTTTCTAATGCTCCTTAAGACGCGATATCGCATCTCATTTCTATGTTTCATGGTAAGATATAATATGATTTGCGAAGTGTCATTTATTCCTCGTCTACACTTCAAATGAATGTGAATGCGACACTTCCTCGCTAGGAAATAGCGTCTGCAGATGTCTAGGTATCGTAGCAATAGAGTTCTAATGCTTCTTAAAACGCGGTATAGCATCTCATTTCTATGTTTCATGGTAAGATATAATATACATTGCGAAGTGTTGTGTATTCCTCGCCTACACTTCAAATGAATGTAAATGCGACACATCCTTGCAAGGAAGTAGCGATTGCAGATGTCTACGTATCGAAGCAATAAAGTTCAAATGCTTCTTAAAACGAGATATTGCATCTCATATCTATGTTTCATGGTAAGATATAATATGATTTGCGAAGTGTTATGTATTCCTCGTCTACGATTCAAATGAATGTAAATGCGACACTTCCTTGCAAGGATATAGCGTTTGCAGATGTCTATGTATCGATGCATTAGAGTTCAAATGCTTCTTAAAACGAGATATTGCATCTCATATCTGTGTTTCATGATAAGATATAATATACATTGCGAAGTGTTACGCATTCCTCGTCTACGATTCAAATGAATGTAAATGCGACACTTCCTCGCTAGGAAATAGCGTTTGCAGATGTCTACGTATCGTAGCAAATAGAGTTCTTATGATTCTTAAAACGCGATATCGCATCTCATTTCTATGTTTCATGGTAAGATATAATATGATTTGCGAAGTGTTATGTGTTCCTCGTCTACACTTCAAATGAATGTGAATGCGATACTTTCTCGCTACTAAATAGCGTTTGCAGATGTCTACGTATCGCAGCAATAGCTTTCTAATGCTTCTTAAAACGCGATATCGTATCTCATTTCTATGTTTCATGGTAAGATATAATATGATTTGCGAAGTGTTATGTATTCCTCGTCTACACTTCAAATGAATGTGAATGCGATACTTTCTCGCTACTAAATAGCGTTTGCAGATGTCTACGTATCGTAGCAATAGAGTTCTTATGATTCTTAAAACGCGATATCGCATCTCATTTCTATGTTTCATGGTAAGATATAATATGATTTGCGAAGTGTTATGTATTCCTCGTCTACGATTCAAACGAATGTGAATGCGACACTTCCTCGCTAGGAAATAGCGTTTGCAGATGTCTACGTATCGTAGCAATAGAGTTCTTATGATTCTTAAAACGCGATATCGCATCTCATTTCTATGTTTCATGGTAAGATATAATATGATTTGCGAAGTGTCATGTATTCCTCGTCTACACATCAAATGAATGTAAATGCGACACTTCCTTGAAAGGAAATAGCGATTGCAGATGTCTATGTATCGATGCATTAGAGTTCAAATGCTTCTTAAAACGAGATATTGCATCTCATATCTATGTTTCATGATAAGATATAATATACATTGCGAAGTGTTATGCATTCCTCGTCTACGATTCAAATGAATGTAAATGCGACACTTCCTCGCTAGGAAATAGCGTTTGCAGATGTCTACGTATCGTAGCAAATAGAGTTCTTATGATTCTTAAAACGCGATATCGTATCTCATTTCTATGTTTCATGGTAAGATATAATATGATTTGCGAAGTGTTATGTATTCCTCGTCTACACTTCAAATGAATGTGAATGCGATACTTTCTCGCTACTAAATAGCGTTTGCAGATGTCTACGTATCGCAGCAATAGCTTTCTAATGCTTCTTAAAACGCGATATCGCATCTCATTTCTATGTTTCATGGTAAGATATAATATGATTTGCGAAGTGTCATGTATTCCTCGTCTACACTTCAAATAATGTGAATGCGACAGTTCCTCGCTAGGAAATAGCGTTTGCAGATGTCTACGTATCGTAGCAATAGAGTTCTTATGATTCTTAAAACGCGATATCGCATCTCATTTCTATGTTTCATTGTAAGATATAATATGATTTGCGAAGTGTCATGTATTCCTCGTCTACGCTTCAAACGAATGTGAATGCGACACTTCCTCGCTAGAAAATAGCGTTTGCAGATGTCTACGTATCGTAGCAATAGAGTTCATATGATTCTTAGAACGCGATATCGCATCGCATTTCTATGTTTCATGGTAAGATATAACATGATTTGCGAAGTGTTATGTAATCCTCGTCTACACTTCAAATGAATGTGAATGCGATACTTCTTCGCTACTAAATAGCGTTTGCAGATGTCTACGTTTCGTAGCAATAGAGTTCAGATGATTCTTAAAACGCGATATCGCATCTCATTTCTATGTTTCATGGTAAGATATAACATGATTTGCGAAGTGTTATGTATTCCTCATCTACACTTCAAATGAATGTGAATGCGATACTTCCTCGCTAGGAAATAGCGTTTGCAGATGTCTACGTATCGTAGCAATAGCTTTCTAATGCTCCTTAAGACGCGATATCGCATCTCATTTCTATGTTTCATGGTAAGATATAATATGATTTGCGAAGTGTCATTTATTCCTCGTCTACACTTCAAATGAATGTGAATGCGACACTTCCTCGCTAGGAAATAGCGTCTGCACATGTCTAGGTATCGTAGCAATAGAGTTCTAATGCTTCTTAAAACGCGGTATAGCATCTCATTTCTATGTTTCATGGTAAGATATAATATACATTGCGAAGTGTTGTGTATTCCTCGCCTACACTTCAAATGAATGTAAATGCGACACTTCCTTGCAAGGAAGTAGCGATTGCAGATGTCTACGTATCGAAGCAATAAAGTTCAAATGCTTCTTAAAACGAGATATTGCATCTCATATCTATGTTTCATGGTAAGATATAATATGATTTGCGAAGTGTTATGTATTCCTCGTCTACGATTCAAATGAATGTAAATGCGACACTTCCTTGCAAGGATATAGCGTTTGCAGATGTCTACGAATCGTAGCAATAGAGTTCTTATGATTCTTAAAACGCGATATCGCATCTCATTTCTATGTTTCATGGTACGATATAATATGATTTGCGAAGGGTCATGTATTCCTTGTCTACACTTCTAATGAATGTAAATGCGACACTTCCTTGCTAGGAAATAGCGTCTGCAGATGTCTAGGTATCGTAGCAATAGAGTTCTAATGCTTTTTAAAACGCGATATCGCATCTCATTTCTATGTGTCATGGTAAGATGTAACATGATTTGCGAAGTGTTATGTATTCCTCGCCTACACTTCAAATGAATGTAAATGCGACACTTCCTTGCAAGGAAGTAGCGATTGCAGATGTCTACGTATCGAAGCAATAGAGTTCAAATGCTTCTTAAAACGAGATATTGCATCTCATATCTATGTTTCATGATAAGATATAATATACATTGCGAAGTGTTATGCATTCCTCGTCTACGATTCAAATGAATGTAAATGCGACACTTCCTTGCAAGGAAATAGCGTTTGCAGATGTCTACGTATCGTAGCAATAGAGTTCTTATGATTCATAAAACGCGATATCGCATCTCATTTCTATGTTTCATGGTAAGATATAATATGATTTGAGAAGTGTCATGTATTCCTCGTCTACACTTCAAATGAATGTAAATGCGACACTTCCTTGCTAGGAAATAGCGTCTGCAGATGTCTAGGTATCGTAGCAATAGAGTTCTAATGCTGCTTAAAACGCGATATCGCATCTCATTTCTATGTTTCATGGTAAGATGTAATATGATTTGCGAAGTGTCATGTATTCCTCGTCTACGCTTCAAATGAATGTGAATGCGACACTTCCTCGCTAGGAAATAGCGTCTGCAGATGTCTAGGTATCGTAGCAATAGAGTTCTAATGCTTCTTAAAACGCGGTATCGCATCTCATTTCTATGTTTCATGGTAAGACATAATATACATTGCGAAGTGTTATGTATTCCTCGCCTACACTTCAAATGAATGTAAATGCGACACTTCCTTGCAAGGAAGTAGCGATTGCAGATGTCTACGTATCGAAGCAATAGAGTTCAAATGCTTCTTAAAACGAGATATTGCATCTCATATCTATGTTTCATGGTAAGATATAATATGATTTGCGAAGTGTTATGTATTCCTCGTCTACGATTCAAATGAATGTAAATGCGACACTTCCTTGCAAGGAAATAGCGTTTGCAGATGTCTACGTATAGTAGCAATAGAGTTCTTATGATTCTTAAAACGCGATATCGCATCTCATTCCTATGTTTCATGGTACGATATAATATGATTTGCGAAGGGTCATGTATTCCTTGTCTACACTTCAAATGAATGTAAATCCGACACTTCCTTGCTAGGAAATAGCGTCTGCAGATGTCTACGTATCGAAGCAATAGAGTTCAAATGCTTCTTAAGACGAGATATTGCATCTCATATCTATGTTTCATGATAAGATATAGTATGATTTGCGAAGTGTCATGTATTCCTCGTCTACACTTCAAATGAATGTAAATGCGACACTTCCTCGCTAGGAAATAGCGTTTGCAGATGTCTACGTATCGTAGCAATAGAGTTCATATGATTCTTAAAACGCGATATCGCATCTCATTTCTATGTTTCATGGTAAGATATAATATGATTTGCGAAGTGTTATGTATTCCTCGTCTACACTTCAAAGGAATGTGAATGCGACACTTCCTCGCTAGGAAATAGCGTTTGCAGATGTCTACGTATCGTAGCAATAGATTCCTAATGCTTCTTAAAACGCGATATCGCATCTCATTTCTATGTTTCATGGTAAGATATAATATGATTTCCGAAGTGTCATGTATTCCTCGTCTACACTTCAAATGAATGTAAATCCGACACTTCCTTGCTAGGAAATAGCGTCTGCAGATGTCTACGTATCGAAGCAATAGAGTTCAAATGCTTCTTAAGATGAGATATTGCATCTCATATCTATGTTTCACGATAAGATATAATATACATTGCGAAGTGTTATGCATTCCTCGTCTACGATTCAAATGAATGTAAATGCGACACTTCCTTGCAAGGAAATAGCGTTTGCAGATGTCTACGTATCGTAGCAATAGAGTTCTTATGATTCTTAAAACGCGATATCGCATCTCATTCCTATGTTTCATGGTACGATATAATATGATTTGCGAAGGGTCATGTATTCCTTGTCTACACTTCAAATGAATGTAAATCCGACACTTCCTTGCTAGGAAATAGCGTCTGCAGATGTCTACGTAGCGAAGCAATAGAGTTCAAATGCTTCTTAAGATGAGATATTGCATCTCATATCTATGTTTCATGATAAGATATAATATACATTGCGAAGTGTTATGCATTCCTCGTCTACGATTCAAATGAATGTAAATGCGACACTTCCTTGCAAGGAAATAGCGTTTGCAGATGTCTACGTATCGTAGCAATAGAGTTCTTATGATTCTTAAAACGCGATATCGCATCTCATTTCTATGTTTCATGGTAAGATATAATATGATTTGCGAAGTGTCATGTATTCCTCGTCCACACTTCAAATGAATGTGAATGCGACACTTCCTCGCTAGGAAATAGCGTTTGCAGATGTCTACGTATCGTAGCAATAGAGTTCATATGATTCTTAAAACGCGATATCGCATCTCATTTCTATGTTTCATGGTAAGATACAATATGATTTGCGAAGTGTTATGTATTCCTCGTCTACACTTCAGAGGAATGTGAATGCGACACTTCCTCGCTAGGAAATAGCGTTTGCAGATGTCTACGTATCGTAGCAATAGAGTTCTAATGCTTCTTAAAACGCGATATCGCATCTCATTTCTATGTTTCATGGTAAGATGTAATATGATTTGCGAAGTGTTATGCATTCCTCGACTACGATTCAAGTGAATGTAAATGCGACACTTCCTTGCAAGGAAATAGCGTTTGCAGATGTCTACGTATCGTAGCAATAGAGTTCTTATGATTCTTAAAACGCGATATCGCATCTCATTTCTATGTTTCATGGTAAGATATAATATGATTTGCGAAGTGTCATGTATTCCTCGTCCACACTTCAAATGAATGTGAATGCGACACTTCCTCGCTAGGAAATAGCGTTTGCAGATGTCTACGTATCGTAGCAATAGAGTTCATATGATTCTTAGAACGCGATATCGCATCTCATTTCTATGTTTCATGGTAAGATATAACATGATTTGCGAAGTGTTATGTATTCCTCGTCTACACTTCAAATGAATGTGAATGCGATACTTCCTCGCTACTAACTAGCGTTTGCAGATGTCTACGTATCGTAGCAATAGCTTTCTAATGCTTCTTAAAACGCGATATCGCATCTCATTTCTATGTTTCATGGTAAGATATAATATGATTTGCGAAGTGTCATGTATTCCTCGTCTACACTTCAAATGAATGTAAATCCGACACTTCCTTGCTGGGAAATAGCGTCTGCAGATGTCTACGTATCGTAGCAATAGAGTTCTAATGCTTCTTAAAACGCGATATCGCATCTCATTTCTATGTTTCATGGTAAGATGTAATATGATTTGCGAAGTGTTATGTATTCCTCGTCTACACTTCAAATGAATGTAAATGCGACACTTCCTTGCAAGGAAGTAGCGATTGCAGATGTCTATGTATCGAAGCAATTGAGTTCAAATGCTTCTTAAAACGAGATATTGCATCTCATATCTATGTTTCATGATAAGATATAATATACATTGCGAAGTGTTATGCATTCCTCGACTACGATTCAAGTGAATGTAAATGCGACACTTCCTTGCAAGGAAATAGCGTTTGCAGATGTCTACGTATCGTAACAATAGAGTTCTCATGATTCTTAAAACGCGATATCGCATCTCATTTCTATGTTTCATGGTAAGATATAATATGATTTGCGAAGTGTCATGTATTCCTCGTCCACACTTCAAATGAATGTGAATGCGACACTTCCTCGCTAGGAAATAGCGTTTGCAGATGTCTACGTATCGTAGCAATAGAGTTCATATGATTCTTAGAACGCGATATCGCATCTCATTTCTATGTTTCATGGTAAGATATAACATGATTTGCGAAGTGTTATGTATTCCTCGTCTACACTTCAAATGAATGTGAATGCGATACTTCCTCGCTACTAAATAGCGTTTGCAGATGTCTACGTATCGTAGCAATAGCTTTCTAATGCTTCTTAAAACGCGATATCGCATCTCATTTCTATGTTTCATGGTAAGATATAATATGATTTGCGAAGTGTCATGTATTTCTCGTCCACACTTCAAATGAATGTAAATGCGACACTTCCTTGCTAGGAAATAGCGTCTACAGATGTCTAGGTATCGTAGCAATAGAGTTCTAATGCTTCTTAAAACGCGATATCGCATCTCACTTCTATGTTTCATGGTAAGATGTAATATGATTTGCGAAGTGTTATGTATTCCTCGTCTACACTTCAAATGAATGTAAATGCGACACTTCCTTGCAAGGAAGTAGCGACTGCAGATGTCTACGTATCGAAGCAATAGAGTTCAAATGCTTCTTAAAACGAGATATTGCATCTCATATCTATGTTGCATGATAAGATATAATATACATTGCGAAGTGTTATGCATTCCTCGTCTACGATTCAAATGAATGTAAATGCGACACTTCCTTGCAAGGAAATAGCGTTTGCAGATGTCTACGTATCGTAGCAATAGTGTTCTTATGATTCTTAAAACGCGATATCGCATCTCATTTCTATGTTTCATGGTAAGATATAATATGATTTGCGAAGTGTCATGTATTCCTCGTCTACACTTCAAATGAATGTAAATGCGACACTTCCTTGCTAGGAAATAGCGTCTGCAGATGTCTAGGTATCGTAGCAATAGAGTTCTAATGCTTCTTAAAACGCGATATCGCATCTCATTTCTATGTTTCATGGTAAGATGTAATATGATTTGCGAAGTGTTTTGTATTCCTCGTCTACACTTCAAATGAATGTAAATGCGACACTTCCTTGCAAGGAAGTAGCGATTGCAGATGTCTACGTATCGAAGCAATAGAGTTCAAATGCTTCTTAAAACGAGATATTGCATCTCATATCTATGTTTCATGATAAGATATAATATACATTGCGAAGTGTTATGCATTCCTCGTCTACGATTCAAATGAATGTAAATGCGACACTTCCTTGCAAGGAAATAGCGTTTGCAGATGTCTACGTATGGTAGCAATAGAGTTCTTATGATTCTTATAACGCGATATCGCATCTCATTTCTATGTTTCTTGGTAAGATATAACATGATTTGCGAAGTGTTATGTATTCCTCGTCTACACTTCAAATGAATGTGAATGCGATACTTCCTCGCTACTAAATAGCGTTTGCAGATGTCTACGTTTCGTAGCAATAGAGTTCAGATGATTCTTAAAACGCAATATAGCATCTCATTTCTATGTTTCATGGTAAGATATAACATGATTTGCGAAGTGTTATGTATTCCTCGTCTACACTTCAAATGAATGTGAATGCGATACTTCCTCGCTGGGAAATAGCGTTTGCAGATGTCTACGTATCGTAGCAATAGCTTTCTAATGCTTCTTAAGACGCGATATCGCATCTCATTTCTATGTTTCATGGTAAGATATAATATGATTTGCGAAGTGTCATGTATTCCTCGTCTACACTTCAAATGAATGTAATTGCGACACTTCCTTGCAAGGAAGTAGAGATTGCTGATGTCTACGTATTGAAGCAATAGAGTTCAAATGCTTCTTAAAACGAGATATTGCATCTCATATCTATGTTTCATTATAAGATATAATATACATTGCGAAGTGTTATGCATTCCTCGTCTACGATTCAAATGAATGTAAATGCGACACTTCCTTGCAAGGAAATAGCGTTTGCAGATGTCTACGTATCGTAGCAATAGTGTTCATATGATTCTTAAAACGCGATATCGCATCTCATATCTATGTTTCATAGTAAGATATAATATGATTTGCGAAGTGTTATGTATTCCTCGTCTACACTTCAAAGGAATGTGAATGCGACACTTCCTCGCTAGGAAATAGCGTTTGGAGATGTCTACGTATCGTAGCAAAAGATTTCTAATGCTTCTTAAAACGCGATATCGCATCTCATTTCTATGTTTCATGGTAAGATATAATATGATTTCCGAAGTGTCATGTATTCCTCGTCTACACTTCAAATGAATGTAAATCCGACACTTCCTTGCTAGGAAATAGCGTCTGCAGATGTCTAGGTATCGTAGCAATAGAGTTCAAACGCTTCTTAAAACTAGATATTGCATCTCATATCTATGTTTCATGATAAGATATAATATTCATTGCGAAGTGTTATGCATTCCTCGTCTACGATTCAAATGAATGTAAATGCAACACTTCCTTGCAAGGAAATAGCGTTTGCAGATGTCTACGTATCGTAGCAATAGAGTTCTTGTGATTCTTAAAACGCGATATCGCATCTCATTTCTATGTTTCATGGTAAGATATAATATGATTTGCGCAGTGTCATGTATTCTTCGTCTACACTTCAAATGATCGTGAATGCGACACTTCCTCGCTAGGAAATAGCGTTTGCAGATGTCTACGTATCGTAGCAATAGAGTTCAGATGATTCTTAAAACGCGATATCGCATCTCATTTCTATGTTTCATGGTAAGATATAATATGATTTGCGAAGTGTCATGTATTCCTCGTCTACGATTCAAATGAATGTAAATGCGACACTTCCTTGCAAGGAAATAGCGTTTGCAGATGTCTACTTATCGTAGCAATAGAGTTCTAATGCTTCTTAAAACGCGATATCGCATCTCATTTCTATGTTTCATGGTAAGATGTAATATGATTTGCGAAGTGTTATGTATTCCTCGTCTACACTTCAAATGAATGTAAATGCGACACTTCCTTGCAAGGAAGTAGCGATTGCAGATGTCTACGTATCGAAGCAATAGAGTTCAAGTGCTTCTTAAAACGAGATATTGCATCTCATATCTATGTTTCATGATAAGATATAATATACATTGCGAAGTGTTATGCATTCCTCGACTACGATTCAAGTGAATGTAAATGCGACACTTCCTTGCAAGGAAATAGCGTTTGCAGATGTCTACGTATCGTAGCAATAGAGTTCTTATGATTCTTAGAACGCGATGTCGCATCTCATTTCTATGTTTCATGGTAAGATATAATATGATTTGCGAAGTGTTATGTATTCCTCGTCTACACTTCAAATGAATGTGAATGCGACACTTCCTCGCTAGGAAATAGCGTTTGCAGATGCCTACGTATCGTAGCAATAGAGTTCATATGATTCTTAGAACGCGATATCGCATCTCATTTCTATGTTTCTTGGTAAGATATAACATGATTTGCGAAGTGTTATGTATTCCTCGTCTACACTTCAAATGAATGTGAATGCGATACTTCCTCGCTACTAAATAGCGTTTCAATATGTCTACGTTTCGCAGCAATAGAGTTCAGATGATTCTTAAAACGCGATATCGAATCTCATTTCTATGTTTCATGGTAAGATATAACATGATTTGCGAAGTGTTATGTATTCCTCGTCTACACTTCAAATGAATGTGAATGCGATACTTCCTCGCTAGGAAATAGCGTTTGCAGATGTCTACGTATCGTAGCAATAGCTTTCTAATGCTTCTTAAGACGCGATATCGCATCTCATTTCTATGTTTCATGGTAAGATATAATATGATTTGCGAAGTGTCATGTATTCCTCGTCTACACTTCAAATGAATGTAATTGCGACACTTCCTTGCAAGGAAGTAGAGATTGCTGATGTCTACGTATCGAAGCAATAGAGTTCAAATGCTTCTTAAAACGAGATATTGCATCTCATATCTATGTTTCATGATAAGATATAATATACATTGCGAAGTGTTATGCATTCCTCGTCTACGGTTGAAATGAATGTAAATGCGACACTTCCTTGCAAGGAAATAGCGTTTGCAGATATCTACGTATCGTAGCAATAGAGTTCATATGATTCTTAAAACGCGATATCGCATCTCATTTCTATGTTTCATGGTAAGATATAATATGATTTGCGAAGTGTTATGTATTCCTCGTCTACACTTCAAAGGAATGTGAATGCGACACTTCCTCGCTAGGAAATAGCGTTTGCAGATGTCTACGTATCGTAGCAAAAGATTTCTAATGCTCCTTAAAACGCGATATCGCATCTCATTTCTATGTTTCATGGTAAGATATAATATGATTTCCGAAGTGTCATGTATTCCTCGTCTACACTTCAAATGAATGTAAATCCGACACTTCCTTGCTAGGAAATAGCGTCTGCAGATGTCTACGTATCGAAGCAATAGAGTTCAAATGCTTCTTAAGACGAGATATTGCATCTCATATCTATGTTTCATGATAAGATATAGTATGATTTGCGAAGTGTCATGTATTCCTCGTCTACACTTCAAATGAATGTAAATGCGACACTTCCTCGCTAGGAAATAGCGTTTGCAGATGTCTACGTATCGTAGCAATAGAGTTCATATGATTCTTAAAACGCGATATCGCATCTCATTTCTATGTTTCATGGTAAGATATAATATGATTTGCGAAGTGTTATGTATTCCTCGTCTACACTTCAAAGGAATGTGAATGCGACACTTCCTCGCTAGGAAATAGCGTTTGCAGATGTCTACGTATCGTAGCAATAGATTTCTAATGCTTCTTAAAACGCGATATCGCATCTCATTTCTATGTTTCATGGTAAGATATAATATGATTTCCGAAGTGTCATGTATTCCTCGTCTACACTTCAAATGAATGTAAATCCGACACTTCCTTGCTAGGAAATAGCGTCTGCAGATGTCTACGTATCGAAGCAATAGAGTTCAAATGCTTCTTAAGACGAGATATTGCATCTCATATCTATGTTTCATGATAAGATATAATATACATTGCGAAGTGTTATGCATTCCTCGTCTACGATTCAAATGAATGTAAATGCGACACTTCCTTGCAAGGAAATAGCGTTTGCAGATGTCTACGTATCGTAGCAATAGAGTTCTTATGATTCTTAAAACGCGATATCGCTTCTCATTTCTATGTTTCATGGTAAGATATAATATGATTTGCGAAGTGTCATGTATTCCTCGTCTACACTTCAAATGAATGTGAATGCGACACTTCCTCGCTAGGAAATAGCGTTTGCAGATGTCTACGTATCGTAGCAATAGAGTTCATATGATTCTTAAAACGCGATATCGCATCTCATTTCTATGTTTCATGGTAAGATACAATATGATTTGCGAAGTGTTATGTATTCCTCGTCTACACTTCAGAGGAATGTGAATGCGACACTTCCTCGCTAGGAAATAGCGTTTGCAGATGTCTACGTATCGTAGCAATAGAGTTCTTAATGCTTCTTAAAACGCGATATCGCATCTCATTTCTATGTTTCATGGTAAGATGTAATATGATTTGCGAAGTGCATTCCTCGTCTACACTTCAAATGAATGTAAATCCGACACTTCCTTGCTAGGAAATTCGGTCCTGCAGATGTCTACGTATCGAAGCAATAGAGTTCAAATGCTTCTTAAGACGAGATATTGCATCTCATATCTATGTTTCATGATAAGATATAGTATGATTTGCGAAGTGTCATGTATTCCTCGTCTACACTTCAAATGAATGTAAATGCGACACTTCCTCGCTAGGAAAATAGCGTTTGCAGATGTCTACGTATCGTAGCAATAGAGTTCATATGATTCTTAGAACGCGATATCGCATCTCATTTCTATGTTTCATGGTAAGATATAACATGATTTGCGAAGTGTTATGTATTCCTCGTCTACACTTCAAAGGAATGTGAATGCGATACTTCCTCGCTACTAAATAGCGTTTGCAGATGTCTACGTATCGTAGCAATAGCTTTCTAATGCTATCTTAAAACGCGATATCGCATCTCATTTCTATGTTTCATGGTAAGATATAATATGATTTGCGAAGTGTCATGTATTTCTCGTCCACACTTCAAATGAATGTAAATGCGACACTTCCTTGCTAGGAAATAGCGTCTACAGATGTCTAGGTATCGTAGCAATAGAGTTCTAATGCTTCTTAAAACGCGATATCGCATCTCATTTCTATGTTTCATGGTAAGATGTAATATGATTTGCGAAGTGTTATGTATTCCTCGTCTACACTTCAAATGAATGTAAATGCGACACTTCCTTGCAAGGAAGTAGCGATTGCAGATGTCTACGTATCGAAGCAATAGAGTTCAAATGCTTCTTAAAAACGAGATATTGCATCTCATATCTATGTTGCATGATAAGATATAATATACATTGCGAAGTGTTATGCATTCCTCGTCTACGATTCAAATGAATGTAAATGCGACACTTCCTTGCAAGGAAATAGCGTTTGCAGATGTCTACGTATCGTAGCAATAGAGTTCATATGATTCTTAAAACGCGATATCGCATCTCATTTCTATGTTTCATGGTAAGATATAATATGATTTGCGAAGTGTTATGTATTCCTCGTCTACACTTCAAAGTAATGTGAATGCGACACTTCCTCGCTAGGAAATAGCGTTTTGCAGATGTCTACGCATCGTAGCAAAAGATTTCTGATGCTTCTTAAAACGCGATATCGCATCTCATTTCTATGTTTCATGGTAAGATATAATATGATTTCCGAAGTGTCATGTATTCCTCGTCTACACTTCAAATGAATGTAAATCCGACACTTCCTTGCTAGGAAATAGCGTCTGCAGATGTCTAGGTATCGTAGCAATAGAGTTCAAACGCTTCTTAAAACTAGATATTGCATCTCATATCTATGTTTCATGATAAGATTTAATATTCATTACGAAGTGTTATGCATTCCTCGTCTACGATTCAAATGAATGTAAATGCAACACTTCCTTGCAAGGAAATAGCGTTTGCAGATGTCTACGTATCGTAGCAATAGAGTTCTTGTGATTCTTAAAACGCGATATCGCATCTCATTTCTATGTTTCATGGTAAGATATAATATGATTTGCACAGTGTCATGTATTCCTCGTCTACACTTCAAATGAACGTGAATGCGACACTTCCTCGCTAGGAAATAGCGTTTGCAAATGTCTACGTATCGTAGCAATAGAGTTCTTATGATTCTTAAAACGCGATATCGCATCTCATTTCTATGTTTCATGGTAAGATATAACATGATTTGCGAAGTGTTATGTATTCCTCGTCTACACTTCAAATGAATGTGAATGCGATACTTCCTCGCTACTAAATAGCGTTTGCAGATGTCTACGTATCGTAGCAATAGCTTTCTAATGCTTCTTAAAACGCGATATCGCATCTCATTTCTATGTTTCATGGTACGATATAATATGATTTGCGAAGTGTCATGTATTCCTCGTCTACACTTCAAATGAATGTAATTGCGACACTTCCTTGCTAGGAAATAGCGTCTGCAGATGTCTAGGTATCGTAGCAATAGAGTTCTAATGCTTCTTAAAACGCGATATCGCATCTCATTTCTATGTTTCATGGTAAGATGTAATATGATTTGCGAAGTGTTTTGTATTCCTCGTCTACACTTCAAATGAATGTAAATGCGACACTTCCTTGCAAGGAAGTAGCGATTGCAGATGTCTACGTATCGAAGCAATAGAGTTCAAATGCTTCTTAAAACGAGATATTGCATCTCATATCTATGTTTCATGATAAGATATAATATACATTGCGAAGTGTTATGCATTCCTCGTCTACGATTCAAATGAATGTAAATGCGACACTTCCTTGCAAGGAAATAGCGTTTGCAGATGTCTACGTATGGTAGCAATAGAGTTCTTATGATTCTTATAACGCGATATCGCATCTCATTTCTATGTTTCTTGGTAAGATATAACATGATTTGCGAAGTGTTATGTATTCCTCGTCTACACTTCAAATGAATGTGAATGCGATACTTCCTCGCTACTAAATAGCGTTTGCAGATGTCTACGTTTCGTAGCAATAGAGTTCAGATGATTCTTAAAACGCAATATAGCATCTCATTTCTATGTTTCATGGTAAGATATAACATGATTTGCGAAGTGTTATGTATTCCTCGTCTACACTTCAAATGAATGTGAATGCGATACTTCCTCGCTGGGAAATAGCGTTTGCAGATGTCTACGTATCGTAGCAATAGCTTTCTAATGCTTCTTAAGACGCGATATCGCATCTCATTTCTATGTTTCATGGTAAGATATAATATGATTTGCGAAGTGTCATGTATTCCTCGTCTACACTTCAAATGAATGTAATTGCGACACTTCCTTGCAAGGAAGTAGAGATTGCTGATGTCTACGTATCGAAGCAATAGAGTTCAAATGCTTCTTAAAACGAGATATTGCATCTCATATCTATGTTTCATTATAAGATATAATATACATTGCGAAGTGTTATGCATTCCTCGTCTACGATTCAAATGAATGTAAATGCGACACTTCCTTGCAAGGAAATAGCGTTTGCAGATGTCTACGTATCGTAGCAATAGTGTTCATATGATTCTTAAAACGCGATATCGCATCTCATTTCTATGTTTCATAGTAAGATATAATATGATTTGCGAAGTGTTATGTATTCCTCGTCTACACTTCAAAGGAATGTGAATGCGACACTTCCTCGCTAGGAAATAGCGTTTGCAGATGTCTACGTATCGTAGCAAAAGATTTCTAATGCTTCTTAAAACGCGATATCGCATCTCATTTCTATGTTTCATGGTAAGATATAATATGATTTCCGAAGTGTCATGTATTCCTCGTCTACACTTCAAATGAATGTAAATCCGACACTTCCTTGCTAGGAAATAGCGTCTGCAGATGTCTAGGTATCGTAGCAATAGAGTTCAAACGCTTCTTAAAACTAGATATTGCATCCCATATCTATGTTTCATGATAAGATATAATATTCATTGCGAAGTGTTATGCATTCCTCGTCTACGATTCAAATGAATGTAAATGCGACACTTCCTTGCAAGGAAATAGCGTTTGCAGATGTCTACGTATGGTAGCAATAGAGTTCTTATGATTCTTATAACGCGATATCGCATCTCATTTCTATGTTTCTTGGTAAGATATAACATGATTTGCGAAGTGTTATGTATTCCTCGTCTACACTTCAAATGAATGTGAATGCGATACTTCCTCGCTACTAAATAGCGTTTGCAGATGTCTACGTTTCGTAGCAATAGAGTTCAGATGATTCTTAAAACGCAATATAGCATCTCATTTCTATGTTTCATGGTAAGATATAACATGATTTGCGAAGTGTTATGTATTCCTCGTCTACACTTCAAATGAATGTGAATGCGATACTTCCTCGCTGGGAAATAGCGTTTGCAGATGTCTACGTATCGTAGCAATAGCTTTCTAATGCTTCTTAAGACGCGATATCGCATCTCATTTCTATGTTTCATGGTAAGATATAATATGATTTGCGAAGTGTCATGTATTCCTCGTCTACACTTCAAATGAATGTAATTGCGACACTTCCTTGCAAGGAAGTAGAGATTGCTGATGTCTACGTATCGAAGCAATAGAGTTCAAATGCTTCTTAAAACGAGATATTGCATCTCATATCTATGTTTCATTATAAGATATAATATACATTGCGAAGTGTTATGCATTCCTCGTCTACGATTCAAATGAATGTAAATGCGACACTTCCTTGCAAGGAAATAGCGTTTGCAGATGTCTACGTATCGTAGCAATAGTGTTCATATGATTCTTAAAACGCGATATCGCATCTCATTTCTATGTTTCATAGTAAGATATAATATGATTTGCGAAGTGTTATGTATTCCTCGTCTACACTTCAGAGGAATGTGAATGCGACACTTCCTCGCTAGGAAATAGCGTTTGCAGATGTCTACGTATCGTAGCAAAAGATTTCTAATGCTTCTTAAAACGCGATATCGCATCTCATTTCTATGTTTCATGGTAAGATATAATATGATTTCCGAAGTGTCATGTATTCCTCGTCTACACTTCAAATGAATGTAAATCCGACACTTCCTTGCTAGGAAATAGCGTCTGCAGATGTCTAGGTATCGTAGCAATAGAGTTCAAACGCTTCTTAAAACTAGATATTGCATCTCATATCTATGTTTCATGATAAGATATAATATTCATTGCGAAGTGTTATGCATTCCTCGTCTACGATTCAAATGAATGTAAATGCAACACTTCCTTGCAAGGAAATAGCGTTTGCAGATGTCTACGTATCGTAGCAATAGAGTTCTTGTGATTCTTAAAACGCGATATCGCATCTCATTTCTATGTTTCATGGTAAGATATAATATGATTCGCGCAGTGTCATGTATTCTTCGTCTACACTTCAAATGATCGTGAATGCGACACTTCCTCGCTAGGAAATAGCGTTTGCAGATGTCTACGTATCGTAGCAATAGAGTTCAGATGATTCTTAAAACGCGATATCGCATCTCATTTCTATGTTTCATGGTAAGATATAATATGATTTGCGAAGTGTCATGTATTCCTCGTCTACGATTCAAATGAATGTAAATGCGACACTTCCTTGCAAGGAAATAGCGTTTGCAGATGTCTACTTATCGTAGCAATAGAGTTCTAATGCTTCTTAAAACGCGATATCGCATCTCATTTCTATGTTTCATGGTAAGATGTAATATGATTTGCGAAGTGTTATGTATTCCTCGTCTACACTTCAAATGAATGTAAATGCGACACTTCCTTGCAAGGAAGTAGCGATTGCAGATGTCTACGTATCGAAGCAATAGAGTTCAAGTGCTTCTTAAAACGAGATATTGCATCTCATATCTATGTTTCATGATAAGATATAATATACATTGCGAAGTTTTATGCATTCCTCGACTACGATTCAAGTGAATGTAAATGCGACACTTCCTTGCAAGGAAATAGCGTTTGCAGATGTCTACGTATCGTAGCAATAGAGTTCTTATGATTCTTAGAACGCGATGTCGCATCTCATTTCTATGTTTCATGGTAAGATATAATATGATTTGCGAAGTGTTATGTATTCCTCGTCTACACTTCAAATGAATGTGAATGCGACACTTCCTCGCTAGGAAATAGCGTTTGCAGATGCCTACGTATCGTAGCAATAGAGTTCATATGATTCTTAGAACGCGATATCGCATCTCATTTCTATGTTTCTTGGTAAGATATAACATGATTTGCGAAGTGTTATGTATTCCTCGTCTACACTTCAAATGAATGTGAATGCGATACTTCCTCGCTACTAAATAGCGTTTCAAGATGTCTACGTTTCGCAGCAATAGAGTTCAGATGATTCTTAAAACGCGATATCGAATCTCATTTCTATGTTTCATGGTAAGATATAACATGATTTGCGAAGTGTTATGTATTCCTCGTCTACACTTCAAATGAATGTGAATGCGATACTTCCTCGCTAGGAAATAGCGTTTGCAGATGTCTACGTATCGTAGCAATAGCTTTCTAATGCTTCTTAAGACGCGATATCGCATCTCATTTCTATGTTTCATGGTAAGATATAATATGATTTGCGAAGTGTCATGTATTCCTCGTCTACACTTCAAATGAATGTAATTGCGACACTTCCTTGCAAGGAAGTAGAGATTGCTGATGTCTACGTATCGAAGCAATAGAGTTCAAATGCTTCTTAAAACGAGATATTGCATCTCATATCTATGTTTCATGATAAGATATAATATACATTGCGAAGTGTTATGCATTCCTCGTCTACGATTGAAATGAATGTAAATGCGACACTTCCTTGCAAGGAAATAGCGTTTGCAGATATCTACGTATCGTAGCAATAGAGTTCATATGATTCTTAAAACGCGATATCGCATCTCATTTCTATGTTTCTTGGTAAGATATAACATGATTTGCGAAGTGTTATGTATTCCTCGTCTACACTTCAAATGAATGTAAATGCGACACTTCCTTGCAAGGAAATAGCGTTTGCAGATATCTACGTATCGTAGCAATAGAGTTCATATGATTCTTAAAACGCGATATCGCATCTCATTTCTATGTTTCATGGTAAGATATAATATGATTTGCGAAGTGTTATGTATTCCTCGTCTACACTTCAAAGGAATGTGAATGCGACACTTCCTCGCTAGGAAATAGCGTTTGCAGATGTCTACGTATCGTAGCAATAGATTTCTAATGCTTCTTAAAACGCGATATCGCATCTCATTTCTATGTTTCATGGTAAGATATAATATGATTTCCGAAGTGTCATGTATTCCTCGTCTACACTTCAAATGAATGTAAATCCGACACTTCCTTGCTAGGAAATAGCGTCTGCAGATGTCTACGTATCGAAGCAATAGAGTTCAAATGCTTCTTAAGACGAGATATTGCATCTCATATCTATGTTTCATGATAAGATATAATATACATTGCGAAGTGTTATGCATTCCTCGTCTACGATTCAAATGAATGTAAATGCGACACTTCCTTGCAAGGAAATAGCGTTTGCAGATGTCTACGTATCGTAGCAATAGAGTTCTTATGATTCTTAAAACGCGATATCGCTTCTCATTTCTATGTTTCATGGTAAGATATAATATGATTTGCGAAGTGTCATGTATTCCTCGTCTACACTTCAAATGAATGTGAATGCGACACTTCCTCGCTAGGAAATAGCGTTTGCAGATGTCTACGTATCGTAGCAATAGAGTTCATATGATTCTTAAAACGCGATATCGCATCTCATTTCTATGTTTCATGGTAAGATACAATATGATTTGCGAAGTGTTATGTATTCCTCGTCTACACTTCAGAGGAATGTGAATGCGACACTTCCTCGCTAGGAAATAGCGTTTGCAGATGTCTACGTATCGTAGCAATAGAGTTCTAATGCTTCTTAAAACGCGATATCGCATCTCATTTCTATGTTTCATGGTAAGATGTAATATGATTTGCGAAGTGTTATGCATTCCTCGACTACGATTCAAGTGAATGTAAATGCGACACTTCCTTGCAAGGAAATAGCGTTTGCAGATGTCTACGTATCGTAGCAATAGAGTTCTTATGATTCTTAAAACGCGATATCGCATCTCATTTCTATGTTTCATGGTAAGATATAATATGATTTGCGAAGTGTCATGTATTCCTCGTCCACACTTCAAATGAATGTGAATGCGACACTTCCTCGCTAGGAAATAGCGTTTGCAGATGTCTACGTATCGTAGCAATAGAGTTCATATGATTCTTAGAACGCGATATCGCATCTCATTTCTATGTTTCATGGTAAGATATAACATGATTTGCGAAGTGTTATGTATTCCTCGTCTACACTTCAAATGAATGTGAATGCGATACTTCCTCGCTACTAAATAGCGTTTGCAGATGTCTACGTATCGTAGCAATAGCTTTCTAATGCTTCTTAAAACGCGATATCGCATCTCATTTCTATGTTTCATGGTAAGATATAATATGATTTGCGAAGTGTCATGTATTTCTCGTCCACACTTCAAATGAATGTAAATGCGACACTTCCTTGCTAGGAAATAGCGTCTACAGATGTCTAGGTATCGTAGCAATAGAGTTCTAATGCTTCTTAAAACGCGATATCGCATCTCATTTCTATGTTTCATGGTAAGATGTAATATGATTTGCGAAGTGTTATGTATTCCTCGTCTACACTTCAAATGAATGTAAATGCGACACTTCCTTGCAAGGAAGTAGCGATTGCAGATGTCTACGTATCGAAGCAATAGAGTTCAAATGCTTCTTAAAACGAGATATTGCATCTCATATCTATGTTGCATGATAAGATATAATATACATTGCGAAGTGTTATGCATTCCTCGTCTACGATTCAAATGAATGTAAATGCGACACTTCCTTGCAAGGAAATAGCGTTTGCAGATGTCTACGTATCGTAGCAATAGAGTTCTTATGATTCTTAAAACGCGATATCGCATCTCATTTCTATGTTTCATGGTAAGATATAATATGATTTGCGAAGTGTCATGTATTCCTCGTCTACACTTCAAATGAATGTAAATGCGACACTTCCTTGCTAGGAAATAGCGTCTGCAGATGTCTAGGTATCGTAGCAATAGAGTTCTAATGCTTCTTAAAACGCGATATCGCATCTCATTTCTATGTTTCAGGGTAAGATGTAGTATGATTTGCGAAGTGTTATGTATTCCTCGCCTACACTTCAAATGAATGTGAATGCGACACTTCCTCGCTAGGAAATAGCGTTTGCAGATGCCTACGTATCGTAGCAATAGAGTTCATATGATTCTTAGAACGCGATATCGCATCTCATTTCTATGTTTCTTTGTAAGATGTAACATGATTTGCGAAGTGTTATGTATTCCTCGTCTACACTTCAAATGAATGTGAATGCGATACTTCCTCGCTACTAAATAGCGTTTGCAGATGTCTACGTTTCGTAGCAATAGAGTTCAGATGATTCTTAAAACGCGATATCGAATCTCATTTCTATGTTTCATGGTAAGATATAACATGATTTGCGAAGTGTTATGTATTCCTCGTCTACACTTCAAATGAATGTGAATGCGATACTTCCTCGCTAGGAAATAGCGTTTGCAGATGTCTACGTATCGTAGCAATAGCTTTCTAATGCTTCTTAAGACGCGATATCGCATCTCATTTCTATGTTTCATGGTAAGATATAATATGATTTGCGAAGTGTCATGTATTCCTCGTCTACACTTCAAATGAATGTAATTGCGACACTTCCTTGCAAGGAAGTAGAGATTGCTGATGTCTACGTATCGAAGCAATAGAGTTCAAATGCTTCTTAAAACGAGATATTGCATCTCATATCTATGTTTCATGATAAGATATAATATACGTTGCGAAGTGTTATGCATTCCTCGTCTACGATTCAAATGAATGTAAATGCGACACTTCCTTGCAAGGAAATAGCGTTTGCAGATGTCTACGTATCGTAGCAATAGAGTTCATATGATTCTTAAAACGCGATATCGCATCTCATTTCTATGTTTCATGGTAAGATATAATATGATTTGCGAAGTGTTATGTATTCCTCGTCTACACTTCAAAGTAATGTGAATGCGACACTTCCTCGCTAGGAAATAGCGTTTGCAGATGTCTACGCATCGTAGCAAAAGATTTCTAATGCTTCTTAAAACGCGATATCGCATCTCATTTCTATGTTTCATGGTAAGATATAATATGATTTCCGAAGTGTCATGTATTCCTCGTCTACACTTCAAATGAATGTAAATCCGACACTTCCTTGCTAGGAAATAGCGTCTGCAGATGTCTAGGTATCGTAGCAATAGAGTGCAAACGCTTCTTAAAACTAGATATTGCATCTCATATCTATGTTTCATGATAAGATTTAATATTCATTGCGAAGTGTTATGCATTCCTCGTCTACGATTCAAATGAATATAAATGCAACACTTCCTTGCAAGGAAATAGCGTTTGCAGATGTCTACGTATCGTAGCAATAGAGTTCTTGTGATTCTTAAAACGCGATATCGCATCTCATTTCTATGTTTCATGGTAAGATATAATATGATTTGCACAGTGTCATGTATTCCTCGTCTACACTTCAAATGAACGTGAATGCGACACTTCCTCGCTAGGAAATAGCGTTTGCAAATGTCTACGTAACGTAGCAATAGAGTTCTTATGATTCTTAAAACGCGATATCGCATCTCATTTCTATGTTTCATGGTAAGATATAACATGATTTGCGAAGTGTTATGTATTCCTCGTCTACACTTCAAATGAATGTGAATGCGATACTTCCTCGCTACTAAATAGCGTTTGCAGATGTCTACGTATCGTAGCAATAGCTTTCTAATGCTTCTTAAAACGCGATATCGCATCTCATTTCTATGTTTCATGGTACGATATAATATGATTTGCGAAGTGTCATGTATTCCTCGTCTACACTTCAAATGAATGTAATTGCGACACTTCCTTGCTAGGAAATAGCGTCTGCAGATGTCTAGGTATCGTAGCAATAGAGTTCTAATGCTTCTTAAAACGCGATATCGCATCTCATTTCTATGTTTCATGGTAAGATGTAATATGATTTGCGAAGTGTTTTGTATTCCTCGTCTACACTTCAAATGAATGTAAATGCGACACTTCCTTGCAAGGAAGTAGCGATTGCAGATGTCTACGTATCGAAGCAATAGAGTTCAAATGCTTCTTAAAACGAGATATTGCATCTCATATCTATGTTTCATGATAAGATATAATATACATTGCGAAGTGTTATGCATTCCTCGTCTACGATTCAAATGAATGTAAATGCGACACTTCCTTGCAAGGAAATAGCGTTTGCAGATGTCTACGTATGGTAGCAATAGAGTTCTTATGATTCTTATAACGCGATATCGCATCTCATTTCTATGTTTCTTGGTAAGATATAACATGATTTGCGAAGTGTTATGTATTCCTCGTCTACACTTCAAATGAATGTGAATGCGATACTTCCTCGCTACTAAATAGCGTTTGCAGATGTCTACGTTTCGTAGCAATAGAGTTCAGATGATTCTTAAAACGCAATATAGCATCTCATTTCTATGTTTCATGGTAAGATATAGCATGATTTGCGAAGTGTTATGTATTCCTCGTCTACACTTCAAATGAATGTGAATGCGATACTTCCTCGCTGGGAAATAGCGTTTGCAGATGTCTACGTATCGTAGCAATAGCTTTCTAATGCTTCTTAAGACGCGATATCGCATCTCATTTCTATGTTTCATGGTAAGATATAATATGATTTGCGAAGTGTCATGTATTCCTCGTCTACACTTCAAATGAATGTAATTGCGACACTTCCTTGCAAGGAAGTAGAGATTGCTGATGTCTACGTATCGAAGCAATAGAGTTCAAATGCTTCTTAAAACGAGATATTGCATCTCATATCTATGTTTCATTATAAGATATAATATACATTGCGAAGTGTTATGCATTCCTCGTCTACGATTCAAATGAATGTAAATGCGACACTTCCTTGCAAGGAAATAGCGTTTGCAGATGTCTACGTATCGTAGCAATAGTGTTCATATGATTCTTAAAACGCGATATCGCATCTCATTTCTATGTTTCATAGTAAGATATAATATGATTTGCGAAGTGTTACGTATTCCTCGTCTACACTTCAAAGGAATGTGAATGCGACACTTCCTCGCTAGGAAATAGCGTTTGCAGATGTCTACGTATCGTAGCAAAAGATTTCTAATGCTTCTTAAAACGCGATATCGCATCTCATTTCTATGTTTCATGGTAAGATATAATATGATTTCCGAAGTGTCATGTATTCCTCGTCTACACTTCAAATGAATGTAAATCCGACACTTCCTTGCTAGGAAATAGCGTCTGCAGATGTCTAGGTATCGTAGCAATAGAGTTCAAACGCTTCTTAAAACTAGATATTGCATCTCATATCTATGTTTCATGATAAGATATAATATTCATTGCGAAGTGTTATGCATTCCTCGTCTACGATTCAAATGAATGTAAATGCAACACTTCCTTACAAGGAAATAGCGTTTGCAGATGTCTACGTATCGTAGCAATAGAGTTCTTGTGATTCTTAAAACGCGATATCGCATCTCATTTCTATGTTTCATGGTAAGATATAATATGATTTGCGCAGTGTCATGTATTCCTCGTCTACACTTCAAATGATCGTGAATGCGACACTTCCTCGCTAGGAAATAGCGTTTGCAGATGTCTACGTATCGTAGCAATAGAGTTCAGATGATTCTTAAAACGCGATATCGCATCTCATTTCTATGTTTCATGGTAAGATATAATATGATTTGCGAAGTGTCATGTACTCCTCGTCTACGATTCAAATGAATGTAAATGCGACACTTCCTTGCAAGGAAATAGCGTTTGCAGATGTCTACTTATCGTAGCAATAGAGTTCTAATGCTTCTTAAAACGCGATATCGCATCTCATTTCTATGTTTCATGGTAAGATGTAATATGATTTGCGAAGTGTCATGTATTCCTCGTCTACACATCAAATGAATGTAAATGCGACACTTCCTTGAAAGGAAATAGCGATTGCAGATGTCTATGTATCGATGCATTAGAGTTCAAATGCTTCTTAAAACGAGATATTGCATCTCATATCTATGTTTCATGATAAGATATAATATACATTGCGAAGTGTTATGCATTCCTCGACTACGATTCAAGTGAATGTAAATGCGACACTTCCTTGCAAGGAAATAGCGTTTGCAGATGTCTACGTATCGTAGCAATAGAGTTCTTATGATTCTTAGAACGCGATGTCGCATCTCATTTCTATGTTTCATGGTAAGATATAATATGATTTGCGAAGTGTTATGTATTCCTCGTCTACACTTCAAATGAATGTGAATGCGACACTTCCTCGCTAGGAAATAGCGTTTGCAGATGCCTACGTATCGTAGCAATAGAGTTCATATGATTCTTAGAACGCGATATCGCATCTCATTTCTATGTTTCTTGGTAAGATATAACATGATTTGCGAAGTGTTATGTATTCCTCGTCTACACTTCAAATGAATGTGAATGCCATACTTCCTCGCTACTAAATAGCGTTTCAAGATGTCTACGTTTCGCAGCAATAGAGTTCAGATGATTCTTAAAACGCGATATCGAATCTCATTTCTATGTTTCATGGTAAGATATAACATGATTTGCGAAGTGTTATGTATTCCTCGTCTACACTTCAAATGAATGTGAATGCGATACTTCCTCGCTAGGAAATAGCGTTTGCAGATGTCTACGTATCGTAGCAATAGCTTTCTAATGCTTCTTAAGACGCGATATCGCATCTCATTTCTATGTTTCATGGTAAGATATAATATGATTTGCGAAGTGTCATGTATTCCTCGTCTACACTTCAAATGAATGTAATTGCGACACTTCCTTGTAAGGAAGTAGAGATTGCTGATGTCTACGTATCGAAGCAATAGAGTTCAAATGCTTCTTAAAACGAGATATTGCATCTCATATATATGTTTCATGATAAGATATAATATACATTGCGAAGTGTTATGCATTCCTCGTCTACGATTGAAATGAATGTAAATGCGACACTTCCTTGCAAGGAAATAGCGTTTGCAGATATCTACGTATCGTAGCAATAGAGTTCATATGATTCTTAAAACGCGATATCGCATCTCATTTCTATGTTTCATGGTAAGATATAATATGATTTGCGAAGTGTTATGTATTCCTCGTCTACACTTCAAAGGAATGTGAATGCGACACTTCCTCGCTAGGAAATAGCGTTTGCAGATGTCTACGTATCGTAGCAAAAGATTTCTAATGCTTCTTAAAACGCGATATCGCATCTCATTTCTATGTTTCATGGTAAGATATAATATGATTTCCGAAGTGTCATGTATTCCTCGTCTACACTTCAAATGAATGTAAATCCGACACTTCCTTGCTAGGAAATAGCGTCTGCAGATGTCTAGGTATCGTAGCAATAGAGTTCAAACGCTTCTTAAAACTAGATATTGCATCTCATATCTATGTTTCATGATAAGATATAATATTCATTGCGAAGTGTTATGCATTCCTCGTCTACGATTCAAGTGAATGTAAATGCAACACTTCCTTGCAAGGAAATAGCGTTTGCAGATGTCTACGTATCGTAGCAATAGAGTTCTTGTGATTCTTAAAACGCGATATCGCATCTCATTTCTTTGTTTCATGGTAAGATATAATATGATTTGCGCAGTGTCATGTATTCCTCGTCTACACTTCAAATGAACGTGATTGCGACACTTCCTCGCTAGGAAATAGCGTTTGCAAATGTCTACGTATCGTAGCAATAGAGTTCTTATGATTCTTAAAACGCGATATCGCATCTCATTTCTATGTTTCATGGTAAGATATAATATGATTTGCGAAGTGTCATGTATTCCTCGTCTACGATTCAAATGAATGTAAATGCGACACTTCCTTGCAAGGAAGTAGCGTTTGCAGATGTCTACGTATCGTAGCAATAGAGTTCTTATGATTCTTAAAACGCGATATCGCATCTCATTTCTATGTTTCATGGTAAGATATAACATGATTTGCGAAGTGTCATGTATTCCTCGTCTACACTTCAAATGAATGTAATTGCGACACTTCCTTGCAAGGAAGTAGAGATTGCTGATGTCTACGTATCGAAGCAATAGAGTTCAAATGCTCCTTAAAACGAGATATTGCATCTCATATCTATGTTTCATGATAAGATATAATATACATTGCGAAGTGTTATGCATTCCTCGTCTACGATTGAAATGAATGTAAATGCGACACTTCCTTGCAAGGAAATAGCGTTTGCAGATATCTACGTATCGTAGCAATAGAGTTCATATGATTCTTAAAACGCGATATCGCATCTCATTTCTATGTTTCATGGTAAGATATAATATGATTTGCGAAGTGTTATGTATTCCTCGTCTACACTTCAAAGGAATGTGAATGCGACACTTCCTCGCTAGGAAATAGCGTTTGCAGATGTCTACGTATCGTAGCAAAAGATTTCTAATGCTTCTTAAAACGCGATATCGCATCTCATTTCTATCTTTCATGGTAAGATATAATATGATTTCCGAAGTGTCATGTATTCCTCGTCTACACTTCAAATGAATGTAAATCCGACACTTCCTTGCTAGGAAATAGCGTCTGCAGATGTCTAGGTATCGTAGCAATAGAGTTCAAACGCTTCTTAAAACTAGATATTGCATCTCATATCTATGTTTCATGATAAGATATAATATTCATTGCGAAGTGTTATGCATTCCTCGTCTACGATTCAAGTGAATGTAAATGCAACACTTCCTTGCAAGGAAATAGCGTTTGCAGATGTCTACGTATCGTAGCAATAGAGTTCTTGTGATTCTTAAAACGCGATATCGCATCTCATTTCTTTGTTTCATGGTAAGATATAATATGATTTGCGCAGTGTCATGTATTCCTCGTCTACACTTCAAATGAACGTGAATGCGACACTTCCTCGCTAGGAAATAGCGTTTGCAAATGTCTACGTATCGTAGCAATAGAGTTCTTATGATTCTTAAAACGCGATATCGCATCTCATTTCTATGTTTCATGGTAAGATATAATATGATTTGCGAAGTGTCATGTATTCCTCGTCTACGATTCAAATGAATGTAAATGCGACACTTCCTTGCAAGGAAATAGCGTTTGCAGATGTCTACGTATCGTAGCAATAGAGTTCTTATGATTCTTAAAACGCGATATCGCATCTCATTTCTATGTTTCATGGTAAGATATAATATGATTTGCGAAGTGTCATGTAATCCTCGTCCACACTTCAAATGAATGTGAATGCGACACTTCCTTGCAAGGAAGTAGCGATTGCAGATGTCTACGTATCGAAGCAATAGAGTTCAAATGCTTCTTAAAACGAGATATTGCATCTCATATCTATGTTTCATGATAAGATATAATATACATTGCGAAGTGTTATGCATTCCTCGTCTACACTTCAAATGAATGTGAATGCGACACTTCCTCGCTAGGAAATAGCGTTTGCAGATGTCTACGTATCGTAGCAATAGAGTTCATATGATTCTTAGAACGCGATATCGCATCTCATTTCTATGTTTCTTGGTAAGATATAACATGATTTGCGAAGTGTTATGTATTCCTCGTCTACACTTCAAATGAATGTGAATGTGATACTTCCTCGCTACTAAATAGCGTTTGCAGATGTCTACGTTTCGTAGCAATAGAGTTCAGATGATTCTTAAAACGCAATATAGCATCTCATTTCTATGTTTCATGGTAAGATATAACATGATTTGCGAAGTGTTATGTATTCCTCGTCTACACTTCAAATGAATGTGAATGTGATACTTCCTCGCTACTAAATAGCGTTTGCAGATGTCTACGTTTCGTAGCAATAGAGTTCAGATGATTCTTAAAACGCAATATAGCATCTCATTTCTATGTTTCATGGTAAGATATAACATGATTTGCGAAGTGTTATGTATTCCTCGTCTACACTTCAAATGAATGTGAATGCGATACTTCCTCGCTAGGAAATAGCGTTTGCAGATGTCTACGTATCGTAGCAATAGCTTTCTAATGCTTCTTAAGACGCGATATCGCATCTCATTTCTATGTTTCATGGTAAGATATAATATGATTTGCGAAGTGTCATGTATTCCTCGTCTACACTTCAAATGAATGTAATTGCGACACTTCCTTGCAAGGAAGTAGAGATTGCTGATGTCTACGTATCGAAGCAATAGAGTTCAAATGCTTCTTAAAACGAGATATTGCATCTCATATCTATGTTTCATGATAAGATATAATATACATTGCGAAGTGTTATGCATTCCTCGTCTACGATTCAAATGAATGTAAATGCGACACTTCCTTGCAAGGAAATAGCGTTTGCAGATGTCTACGTATCGTAGCAATAGTGTTCATATGATTCTTAAAACGCGATATCGCATCTCATTTCTATGTTTCATGGTAAGATATAATATGATTTGCGAAGTGTTATGTATTCCTCGTCTACACTTCAAAGGAATGTGAATGCGACACTTCCTCGCTAGGAAATAGCGTTTGCAGATGTCTACGTATCGTAGCAAAAGATTTCTAATGCTTCTTAAAACGCGATATCGCATCTCATTTCTATGTTTCATGGTAAGATATAATATGATTTCCGAAGTGTCATGTATTCCTCGTCTACACTTCAAATGAATGTAAATCCGACACTTCCTTGCTAGGAAATAGCGTCTGCAGATGTCTAGGTATCGTAGCAATAGAGTTCAAACGCTTCTTAAAACTAGATATTGCATCTCATATCTATGTTTCTTGATAAGATATAATATTCATTGCGAAGTGTTATGCATTCCTCGTCTGCGATTCAAATGAATGTAAATGCAACACTTCCTTGCAAGGAAATAGCGTTTGCAGATGTCTACGTATCGTAGCAATAGTGTTCATATGATTCTTAAAACGCGATATCGCATCTCATTTCTATGTTTCATGGTAAGATATAATATGATTTGCGCAGTGTCATGTATTCCTCGTCTACACTTCAAATGATCGTGAATGCGACACTTCCTCGCTAGGAAATAGCGTTTGCAGATGTCTACGTATCGTAGCAATAGAGTTCAGATGATTCTTAAAACGCGATATCGCATCTCATTTCTATGTTTCATGGTAAGATATAATATGATTTGCGAAGTGTCATGTATTCCTCGTCTACGATTCAAATGAATGTAAATGCGACACTTCCTTGCAAGGAAATAGCGTTTGCAGATGTCTACTTATCGTAGCAATAGAGTTCTAATGCTTCTTAAAACGCGATATCGCATCTCATTTCTATGTTTCATGGTAAGATGTAATATGATTTGCGAAGTGTTATGTATTCCTCGTCTACACTTCAAATGAATGTAAATGCGACACTTCCTTGCATGGAAATAGCGTTTGCAGATGTCTACGTATCGTAGCAATGGAGTTCTAATGCTTCTTAAAACGCGATATCGCATCTCATTTCTATGTTTCATGGTAAGATGTAATATGATTTGCGAAGTGTTATGTATTCCTCGTCTACACTTCAAATGAATGTAAATGCGACACTTCCTTGCAAGGAAGTAGCGTTTGCAGATGTCTACGTATCGTAGCAATAGAGTTCATATGATTCTTAGAACGCGATATCGCATCTCATTTCTATGTTTCATGGTAAAATATAACATGATATGCGAAGTGTTATGTATTCCTCGTCTACACTTCAAATGAATGTGAATGCGATACTTCCTCGCTACTAAATAGCGTTTGCAGATGTCTACGTTTCGTAGCAATAGATTTCAGATGATTCTTAAAACGCGATATCGCATCTCATTTCTATGTTTCATGGTAAGATATAACATGATTTGCGAAGAGTCATGTATTCCTCGTCTACACTTCAAATGAATGTGAATGCGACACTTCCTCGCTAGGAAATAGCGTTTGCAGATGTCTACGTATCGTAGCAATAGGGTTCTTATGATTCTTAAAACGCGATATCGCATCTCATTTCTATGTTTCATGGTAAGATATAATATGATTTGCGAAGTGTCATGTATTCCTCGTCTACACATCAAATGAATGTAAATGCGACACTTCCTTGAAAGGAAATAGCGATTGCAGATGTCTATGTATCGATGCATTAGAGTTCAAATGCTTCTTAAAACGAGATATTGCATCTCATATTTATGTTTCATGATAAGATATAATATACATTGCGAAGTGTTATGCATTCCTAGTCTACGATTCAAATGAATGTAAATGCGACACTTCCTCGCTAGGAAATAGCGTTTGCAGATGTCTACGTATCGTAGCAATAGAGTTCTTATGATTCTTAAAACGCGATATCGCATCTCATTTCTATGTTTCATGGTAAGATATAATATGATTTGCAAAGTGTCATGTATTCCTCGTCTACACTTCAAATGAATGTGAATGCGATACTTTCTCGCTACTAAATAGCGTTTGCAGATGTCTACGTATCGCAGCAATAGCTTTCTAATGCTTCTTAAAACGCGATATCGCATTTCATTTCTATGTTTCATGGTTAGATATAATATGATTTGCGAAGTGTCATGTATTCCTCGTCTACACTTCAAATGAATGTGAATGCGACAGTTCCTCGCTAGGAAATAGCGTTTGCAGATGTCTACGTATCGTAGCAATAGAGTTCTTATGATTCTTAAAACGCGATATCGCATCTCATTTCAATGTTTCATGGTAAGATATAATATGATTTGCGAAGTGTCATGTATTCCTCGTCTACACTTCAAACGAATGTGAATGCGACACTTCCTCGCTAGGAAATAGCGTTTGCAGATGTCTACGTATCGTAGCAATAGAGTTCAAATGATTCTTAGAACGCGATATCGCATCTCATTTCTATGTTTCATGGTAAGATATAACATGATTTGCGAAGTGTTATGTATTCCTCGTCTACACTTCAAATGAATGTGAATGCGATACTTCTTCGCTACTAAATAGCGTTTGCAGATGTCTACGTTTCGTAGCAATAGAGTTCAGATGATTCTTAAAACGCGATATCGCATCTCATTTCTATGTTTCATGGTAAGATATAACATGATTTGCGAAGTGTTATGTATTCCTCATCTACACTTCAAATGAATGTGATTGCGATACTTCCTCGCTAGGAAATAGCGTTTGCAGATGTCTACGTATCGTAGCAATAGCTCTCTAATGCTCCTTAAGACGCGATATCGCATCTCATTTCTATGTTTCATGGTAAGATATAATATGATTTGCGAAGTGTCATGTATTCCTCGTCTACACTTCAAATGAATGTAAATGCGACACTTCCTTGCTAGGAAATAGTGTCTGCAGATGTCTAGGTATCGTAGCAATAGAGTTCTAATGCTTCTTAACACGCGATATCGCATCTCATTTCTATGTTTAATGGTAAGATGTAGTATGATTTGCGAAGTGTTATGTATTCCTCGTCTACACTTCAAATGAATGTGAATGCTACATTTCCTCGCTAGGAAATAGCGTTTGCAGATGTCTACGTATCGTAGCAATAGATTTCTTATGATTCTTAAAACGCGATATCGCAACTCATTTCTATGTTTCATGGTAAGATATAATATGATTTGCGAAGTGTCATGTATTCCTCGTCTACACTTCAAATGAATGTGAATGCGACACTTCCTCGCTAGGAAATAGCGTCTGCAGATGTCTAGGTATCGTAGCAATAGAGTTCTAATGCTTCTTAAAACGCGATATCGCATCTCATTTCTATGTTTCATGGTAAGATGTAATATGATTTGCGAAGTGTTATCTATTCCTCGTCTACACTTCAAATGAATGTAAATGCGACACTTCCTTGCAAGGAAGTAGCGATTGCAGATGTCTACGTATCGAAGCAATAGAGTTCAAATGCTTCTTAAAACGAGATATTGCATCTCATATCTATGTTTCATGATAAGATATAATATGATTTGCGAAGTGTTATGTATTCCTCGTCTACACTTCAAATGAATGTGAATGCGATACTTTCTCGCTACTAAATAGCGTTTGCAGATGTCTACGTATCGCAGCAATAGCTTTCTAATGCTTCTTAAAACGCGATATCGCATCTCATTTCTATGTTTCATGGTAAGATATAATATGATTTGCGAAGTGTCATGTATTCCCCGTCTACACTTCAAATGAATGTGAATGCGACAGTTCCTCGCTAGGAAATAGCGTTTGCAGATGTCTACGTATCGTAGCAATAGAGTTCTTATGATTCATAAAACGCGATATCGCATCTCATTTCTATGTTTCATGGTAAGATATAATATGATTTGCGAAGTGTTATGTATTCCTAGTCTACGATTCAAACGAATGTGAATGCGACACTTCCTCGCTAGGAAATAGCGTTTGCAGATGTCTACGTATCGTAGCAATAGAGTTCTTATGATTCTTAAAACGCGATATCGCATCTCATTTCTATGTTTCATGGTAAGATATAATATGATTTGCGAAGTGTCATGTATTCCTCGTCTACACATCAAATGAATGTAAATGCGACACTTCCTTGAAAGGAAATAGCGATTGCAGATGTCTATGTATCGATGCATTAGAGTTCAAATGCTTCTTAAAACGAGATATTGCATCTCATATCTATGTTTCATGATAAGATATAATATACATTGCGAAGTGTTATGCATTCCTCGTCTACGATTCAAATGAATGTAAATGCGACACTTCCTCGCTAGGAAATAGCGTTTGCAGATGTCTACGTATCGTAGCAAATAGAGTTCAGTTGATTCTTAAAACGCGATATCGCATCTCATTTCTATGTTTCATGGTAAGATATAACATGATTTGCGAAGTGTTATGTATTCCTCATCTACACTTCAAATGAATGTGAATGCGATACTTCCTCGCTAGGAAATAGCGTTTGCAGATGTCTACGTACCGTAGCAATAGCTTTCTAAAGCTCCTTAAGACGCGATATCGCATCTCATTTCTATGTTTCATGGTAAGATATAATATGATTTGCGAAGTGTCATGTATTCCTCGTCTACACTTCAAATGAATGTGAATGCGACACTTCCTTGCTAGGAAATAGCGTCTGCAGATGTCTAGGTATCGTAGCAATAGAGTTCTAATGCTTCTTAACACGCGATATCGCATCTCATTTCTATGTTTCATGGTAAGATATAATATGATTTGCGAAGTGTCATGTATTCCTCGTCTACACTTCAAATGAATGTGAATGCGACACTTCCTCGCTAGGAAATAGCGTTTGCAGATGTCTACGTATCGTAGCAATAGAGTTCATATGATTCTTAGAACGCGATATCGCATCTCATTTCTATGTTTCATGGTAAGATATAACATGATATGCGAAGTGTTATGTATTCCTCGTCTACACTTCAAATGAATGTGAATGCGATACTTTCTCGCTACTAAATAGCGTTTGCAGATGTCTACGTATCGCAGCAATAGCTTTCTAATGCTTCTTTAAACGCGATATCGCATCTCATTTCTATGTTTCATGGTAAGATATAATATGATTTGCGAAGTGTCATGTATTCCCCGTCTACACTTCAAATGAATGTGAATGCGACTGTTCCTCGCTAGGAAATAGCGTTTGCAGATGTCTACGTATCGTAGCAATAGAGTTCTTATGATTCTTAAAACGCGATATCGCATCTCATTTCTATGTTTCATGGTAAGATATAATATGATTTGCGAAGTGTTATGTATTCCTCGTCTACGATTCAAACGAATGTGAATGCGACACTTCCTTGAAAGGACATAGCGATTGCAGATGTCTATGTATCGATGCATTAGAGTTCGAATGCTTCTTAAAACGAGATATTGCATCTCATATCTATGTTTCATGATAAGATATAATATACATTGCGAAGTGTTATGCATTCCTCGTCTACGATTCAAATGAATGTAAATGCGACACTTCCTCGCTAGGAAATAGCGTTTGCAGATGTCTACGTATCGTAGCAATAGAGTTCAGTTGATTCTTAAAACGCGATATCGCATCTCATTTCTATGTTTCATGGTAAGATATAATATGATTTGCGAAGTGTTATGTATTCCTCGTCTACACTTCAAATGAATGTGAATGCGATACTTTCTCGCTACTAAATAGCGTTTGCAGATGTCTACGTATCGCAGCAATAGCTTTCTAATGCTTCTTAAAACGCGATATCGCATCTCATTTCTATGTTTCATGGTAAGATATAATATGATTTGCGAAGTGTCATGTATTCCTCGTCTACACTTCAATTGAATGTGAATGCGACAGTTCCTCGCTAGGAAATAGCGCTTGCAGATGTCTACGTATCGTAGCAATAGAGTTCTTATGATTCTTAAAACGCGATATCGCATCTCATTTCTATGTTTCGTGGTAAGATATAATATGATTTGCGAAGTGTCATGTATTCCTCGTCTACACTTCAAACGAATGTGAATGCGACACTTCCTCGCTAGGAAGTAGCGTTTGCAGATGTCTACGTATCGTAGCAATAGAGTTCATATGATTCTTAGAACGCGATATCGCATCTCATTTCTATGTTTCATGGTAAGATATAACATGATTTGCGAAGTGTTATGTATTCCTCGTCTACACTTCAAATGAATGTGAATGCGATACTTCTTCGCTACTAAATAGCGTTTGCAGATGTCTACGTTTCGTAGCAATAGAGTTCAGATGATTCTTAGAACGCGATATCGCATCTCATTTCTATGTTTCATGGTAAGATATAACATGATTTGCGAAGTGTTATGTATTCCTCATCTACACTTCAAATGAATGTGATTGCGATACTTCCTCGCTAGGAAATAGCATTTGCAGATGTCTACGTATCGTAGCAATAGCTCTCTAATGCTCCTTAAGACGCGATATCGCATCTCATTTCTATGTTTCATGGTAAGATATAATATGATTTGCGAAGTGTTATGTATTCCTCGTCTACACTTCAAATGAATGTGAATGCGATACTTCCTCGCTAGGAAATAGCGTTTGCAGATGTCTACGTATCGTAGCAATAGCTTTCTAATGCTTCTTAAGACGCGATATCGCATCTCATTTCTATGTTTCATGGTAAGATATAATATGATTTGCGAAGTGTCATGTATTCCTCGTCTACACTTCAAATGAATGTAATTGCGACACTTCCTTGCAAGGAAATTGCGTTTGCAGATGTCTACGTATCGTAGCAATAGTGTTCATATGATTCTTAAAACGCGATATCGCATCTCATTTCTATGTTTCATGGTAAGATATAATATGATTTGCGAAGTGTTATGTATTCCTCGTCTACACTTCAAAGGAATGTGAATGCGACACTTCCTCGCTAGGAAATAGCGTTTGCAGATGTCTACGTATCGTAGCAAAAGATTTCTAATGCTTCTTAAAACGCGATATCGCATCTCATTTCTATGTTTCATGGTAAGATATAATATGATTTCCGAAGTGTCATGTATTCCTCGTCTACACTTCAAATGAATGTAAATCCGACACTTCCTTGCTAGGAAATAGCGTCTGCAGATGTCTAGGTATCGTAGCAATAGAGTTCAAACGCTTCTTAAAACTAGATATTGCATCTCATATCTATGTTTCATGATAAGATATAATATTCATTGCGAAGTGTTATGCATTCCTCGTCTACGATTCAAATGAATGTAAATGCAACACTTCCTTGCAAGGAAATAGCGTTTGCAGATGTCTACGTATCGTAGCAATAGAGTTCTTGTGATTCTTAAAACGCGATATCGCATCTCATTTCTATGTTTCATGGTAAGATATAATATGATTTGCGCAGTGTCATGTATTCCTCGTCTACACTTCAAATGATCGTGAATGCGACACTTCCTCGCTAGGAAATAGCGTTTGCAGATGTCTACGTATCGTAGCAATAGAGTTCAGATGATTCTTAAAACGCGATATCGCATCTCATTTCTATGTTTCATGGTAAGATATAATATGATTTGCGAAGTGTCATGTATTCCTCGTCTACGATTCAAATGAATGTAAATGCGACACTTCCTTGCAAGGAAATAGCGTTTGCAGATGTCTACTTATCGTAGCAATAGAGTTCTAATGCTTCTTAAAACGCGATATCGCATCTCATTTCTATGTTTCATGGTAAGATGTAATATGATTTGCGAAGTGTTATGTATTCCTCGTCTACACTTCAAATGAATGTAAATGCGACACTTCCTTGCATGGAAATAGCGTTTGCAGATGTCTACGTATCGTAGCAATGGAGTTCTAATGCTTCTTAAAACGCGATATCGCATCTCATTTCTATGATTCATGGTAAGATGTAATATGATTTGCGAAGTGTTATGTATTCCTCGTCTACACTTCAAATGAATGTAAATGCGACACTTCCTTGCAAGGAAGTAGCGATTGCAGATGTCTACGTATCGTAGCAATAGAGTTCTTATGATCCTTAAAACGCGATATCGCATCTCATTTCTGTGTTTCATGGTAAGATATAATATGATTTGCGAAGTGTCATGTATTCCTCGTCTACACTTCAAATGAATGTAAATGCGACACTTCCTTGCTAGGAAATAGTGTCTGCAGATGTCTAGGTATCGTAGCAATAGAGTTCTTATGATTCTTAAAACGCGATATCGCAACTCATTTCTATGTTTCATGGTAAGATATAATATGATTTGCGAAGTGTCATGTATTCCTCGTCTACACTTCAAATGAATGTGAATGCGACACTTCCTCGCTAGGAAATAGCGTTTGCAGATGTCTACGTATCGTAGCAATAGAGTTCATATGATTCTTAGAACGCGATATCGCATCTCATTTCTATGTTTCATGGTAAGATATAACATGATATGCGAAGTGTTATGTATTCCTCGTCTACACTTCAAATGAATGTGAATGCGATACTTCCTCGCTACTAAATAGCGTTTGCAGATGTCTACGTTTCGTAGCAATAGATTTCAGATGATTCTTAAAACGCGATATCGCATCTCATTTCTATGTTTCATGGTAAGATATAACATGATTTGCTAAGTGTCATGTATTCCTCCTCTACACTTCAAATGAATGTGAATGCGACACTTCCTCGCTAGGAAATAGCGTTTGCAGATGTCTACGTATCGTAGCAATAGAGTTCTTATGATTCTTAAAACGCGATATCGCATCTCATTTCTATGTTTCATGGTAAGATATAATATGATTTGCGAAGTGTCACGTATTCCTCGTCTACACATCAAATGAATGTAAATGCGACACTTCCTTGAAAGGACATAGCGATTGCAGATGTCTATGTATCGATGCATTAGAGTTCGAATGCTTCTTAAAACGAGATATTGCATCTCATATCTATGTTTCATGATAAGATATAATATACATTGCGAAGTGTTATGCATTCCTCGTCTACGATTCAAATGAATGTAAATGCGACACTTCCTCGCTAGGAAATAGCGTTTGCAGATGTCTACGTATCGTAGCAATAGAGTTCAGTTGATTCTTAAAACGCGATATCGCATCTCATTTCTATGTTTCATGGTAAGATATAATATGATTTGCGAAGTGTTATGTATTCCTCGTCTACACTTCAAATGAATGTGAATGCGATACTTTCTCGCTACTAAATAGCGTTTGCAGATGTCTACGTATCGCAGCAATAGCTTTCTAATGCTTCTTAAAACGCGATATCGCATCTCATTTCTATGTTTCATGGTAAGATATAATATGATTTGCGAAGTGTCATGTATTCCTCGTCTACACTTCAATTGAATGTGAATGCGACAGTTCCTCGCTAGGAAATAGCGCTTGCAGATGTCTACGTATCGTAGCAATAGAGTTCTTATGATTCTTAAAACGCGATATCGCATCTCATTTCTATGTTTCGTGGTAAGATATAATATGATTTGCGAAGTGTCATATATTCCTCGTCTACACTTCAAATGAATGTGATTGCGATACTTCCTCGCTAGGAAATAGCATTTGCAGATGTCTACGTATCGTAGCAATAGCTCTCTAATGCTCCTTAAGACGCGATATCGCATCTCATTTCTATGTTTCATGGTAAGATATAATATGATTTGCGAAGTGTTATGTATTCCTCGTCTACACTTCAAATGAATGTGAATGCGATACTTCCTCGCTAGGAAATAGCGTTTGCAGATGTCTACGTATCGTAGCAATAGCTTTCTAATGCTTCTTAAGACGCGATATCGCATCTCATTTCTATGTTTCATGGTAAGATATAATATGATTTGCGAAGTGTCATGTATTCCTCGTCTACACTTCAAATGAATGTAATTGCGACACTTCCTTGCAAGGAAATTGCGTTTGCAGATGTCTACGTATCGTAGCAATAGTGTTCATATGATTCTTAAAACGCGATATCGCATCTTATTTCTATGTTTCATGGTAAGATATAATATGATTTGCGAAGTGTCATGTATTCCTCGTCTACGATTCAAATGAATGTAAATGCGACACTTCCTTGCAAGGAAATAGCGTTTGCAGATGTCTACTTATCGTAGCAATAGAGTTCTAATGCTTCTTAAAACGCGATATCGCATCTCATTTCTATGTTCCATGGTAAGATGTAATATGATTTGCGAAGTGTTATGTATTCCTCGTCTACACTTCAAATGAATGTAAATGCGACACTTCCTTGCATGGAAATAGCGTTTGCAGATGTCCACGTATCGTAGCAATGGAGTTCTAATGCTTCTTAAAACGCGATATCGCATCTCATTTCTATGATTCATGGTAAGATGTAATATGATTTGCGAAGTGTTATGTATTCCTCGTCTACACTTCAAATGAATGTAAATGCGACACTTCCTTGCAAGGAAGTAGCGATTGCAGATGTCTACGTATCGTAGCAATAGAGTTCTTATGATTCTTAAAACGCGATATCGCATCTCATTTCTGTGTTTCATGGTAAGATATAACATGATTTGCTAAGTGTCATGTATTCCTCGTCTACACTTCAAATGAATGTGAATGCGACACTTCCTCGCTAGGAAATAGCGTTTGCAGATGTCTACGTATCGTAGCAATAGAGTTCTTATGATTCTTAAAACGCGATATCGCATCTCATTTCTATGTTTCATGGTAAGATATAATATGATTTGCGAAGTGTCATGTATTCCTCGTCTACACATCAAATGAATGTAAATGCGACACTTCCTTGAAAGGACATGGCGATTGCAGATGTCTATGTATCGATGCATTAGAGTTCGAATGCTTCTTAAAACGAGATATTGCATCTCATATCTATGTTTCATGATAAGATATAATATACATTGCGAAGTGTTATGCATTCCTCGTCTACGATTCAAATGAATGTAAATGCGACACTTCCTCGCTAGGAAATAGCGTTTGCAGATGTCTACGTATCGTAGCAATAGAGTTCAGTTGATTCTTAAAACGCGATATCGCATCTCATTTCTATGTTTCATGGTAAGATATAATATGATTTGCGAAGTGTTATGTATTCCTCGTCTACACTTCAAATGAATGTGAATGCGATACTTTCTCGCTACTAAATAGCGTTTGCAGATGTCTACGTATCGCAGCAATAGCTTTCTAATGCTTCTTAAAACGCGATATCGCATCTCATTTCTATGTTTCATGGTAAGATATAATATGATTTGCGAAGTGTCATGTATTCCTCGTCTACACTTCAATTGAATGTGAATGCGACAGTTCCTCGCTAGGAAGTAGCGCTTGCAGATGTCTACGTATCGTAGCAATAGAGTTCTTATGATTCTTAAAACGCGATATCGCATCTCATTTCTATGTTTCGTGGTAAGATATAATATGATTTGCGAAGTGTCATGTATTCCTCGTCTACACTTCAAACGAATGTGAATGCGACACTTCCTCGCTAGGAAGTAGCGTTTGCAGATGTCTACGTATCGTAGCAATAGAGTTCATATGATTCTTAGAACGCGATATCGCATCTCATTTCTATGTTTCATGGTAAGATATAACATGATTTGCGAAGTGTTATGTATTCCTCGTCTACACTTCAAATGAATGTGAATGCGATACTTCTTCGCTACTAAATAGCGTTTGCAGATGTCTACGTTTCGTAGCAATAGAGTTCAGATGATTCTTAGAACGCGATATCGCATCTCATTTCTATGTTTCATGGTAAGATATAACATGATTTGCGAAGTGTTATGTATTCCTCATCTACACTTCAAATGAATGTGATTGCGATACTTCCTCGCTAGGAAATAGCATTTGCAGATGTCTACGTATCGTAGCAATAGCTTTCTAATGCTTCTTAAGACGCGATATCGCATCTCATTTCTATGTTTCATGGTAAGATATAATATGATTTGCGAAGTGTCATGTATTCCTCGTCTACACTTCAAATGAATGTAATTGCGACACTTCCTTGCAAGGAAATTGCGTTTGCAGATGTCTACGTATCGTAGCAATAGTGTTCATATGATTCTTAAAACGCGATATCGCATCTCATTTCTATGTTTCATGGTAAGATATAATATGATTTGCGAAGTGTTATGTATTCCTCGTCTACGCTTCAAAGGAATGTGAATGCGACAGTTCCTCGCTAGGAAATAGCGATTGCAGATGTCTACGTATCGTAGCAATAGAGTTCTTATGATTCTTAAAACGCGATATCGCATCTCATTTCTGTGTTTCATGGTAAGATATAATATGATTTGCGAAGTGTCATGTATTCCTCGTCTACACTTCAAATGAATGTAAATGCGACACTTCCTTGCTAGGAAATAGTGTCTGCAGATGTCTAGGTATCGTAGCAATAGAGTTCTTATGATCCTTAAAACGCGATATCGCAACTCATTTCTATGTTTCATGGTAAGATATAATATGATTTGCGAAGTGTCATGTATTCCTCGTCTACACTTCAAATGAATGTGAATGCGATACTTCCTCGCTACTAAATAGCGTTTGCAGATGTCTACGTTTCGTAGCAATAGATTTCAGATGATTCTTAAAACGCGATATCGCATCTCATTTCTATGTTTCATGGTAAGATATAACATGATTTGCTAAGTGTCATGTATTCCTCGTCTACACTTCAAATGAATGTGAATGCGACACTTCCTCGCTAGGAAATAGCGTTTGCAGATGTCTACGTATCGTAGCAATAGAGTTCTTATGATTCTTAAAACGCGATATCGCATCTCATTTCTATGTTTCATGGTAAGATATAATATGATTTGCGAAGTGTCATGTATTCCTCGTCTACACATCAAATGAATGTAAATGCGACACTTCCTTGAAAGGACATAGCGATTGCAGATGTCTATGTATCGATGCATTAGAGTTCGAATGCTTCTTAAAACGAGATATTGCATCTCATATCTATGTTTCATGATAAGATATAATATACATTGCGAAGTGTTATGCATTCCTCGTCTACGATTCAAATGAATGTAAATGCGACACTTCCTCGCTAGGAAATAGCGTTTGCAGATGTCTACGTATCGTAGCAATAGAGTTCAGTTGATTCTTAAAACGCGATATCGCATCTCATTTCTATGTTTCATGGTAAGATATAATATGATTTGCGAAGTGTTATGTATTCCTCGTCTACACTTCAAATGAATGTGAATGCGATACTTTCTCGCTACTAAATAGCGTTTGCAGATGTCTACGTATCGCAGCAATAGCTTTCTAATGCTTCTTAAAACGCGATATCGCATCTCATTTCTATGTTTCATGGTAAGATATAATATGATTTGCGAAGTGTCATGTATTCCTCGTCTACACTTCAATTGAATGTGAATGCGACAGTTCCTCGCTAGGAAGTAGCGCTTGCAGATGTCTACGTATCGTAGCAATAGAGTTCTTATGATTCTTAAAACGCGATATCGCATCTCATTTCTATGTTACGTGGTAAGATATAATATGATTTGCGAAGTGTCATGTATTCCTCGTCTACACTTCAAACGAATGTGAATGCGACACTTCCTCGCTAGGAAGTAGCGTTTGCAGATGTCTACGTATCGTAGCAATAGAGTTCATATGATTCTTAGAACGCGATATCGCATCTCATTTCTATGTTTCATGGTAAGATATAACATGATTTGCGAAGTGTTATGTATTCCTCGTCTACACTTCAAATGAATGTGAATGCGATACTTCTTCGCTACTAAATAGCGTTTGCAGATGTCTACGTTTCGTAGCAATAGAGTTCAGATGATTCTTAGAACGCGATATCGCATCTCATTTCTATGTTTCATGGTAAGATATAACATGATTTGCGAAGTGTTATGTATTCCTCATCTACACTTCAAATGAATGTGATTGCGATACTTCCTCGCTAGGAAATAGCATTTGCAGATGTCTACGTATCGTAGCAATAGCTCTCTAATGCTCCTTAAGACGCGATATCGCATCTCATTTCTATGTTTCATGGTAAGATATAATATGATTTGCGAAGTGTTATGTATTCCTCGTCTACACTTCAAATGAATGTGAATGCGATACTTCCTCGCTAGGAAATAGCGTTTGCAGATGTCTACGTATCGTAGCAATAGCTTTCTAATGCTTCTTAAGACGCGATATCGCATCTCATTTCTATGTTTCATGGTAAGATATAATATGATTTGCGAAGTGTCATGTATTCCTCGTCTACACTTCAAATGAATGTAATTGCGACACTTCCTTGCAAGGAAATTGCGTTTGCAGATGTCTACGTATCGTAGCAATAGTGTTCATATGATTCTTAAAACGCGATATCGCATCTCATTTCTATGTTTCATGGTAAGATATAATATGATTTGCGAAGTGTTATGTATTCCTCGTCTACGCTTCAAAGGAATGTGAATGCGACACTTCCTCGCTAGGAAATAGCGTTTGCAGATGTCTACGTATCGTAGCAAAAGATTTCTAATGCTTCTTAAAACGCGATATCGCATCTCATTTCTATGTTTCATGGTAAGATATAATATGATTTCCGAAGTGTCATGTATTCCTCGTCTACACTTCAAATGAATGTAAATCCGACACTTCCTTGCTAGGAAATAGCGTCTGCAGATGTCTAGGTATCGTAGCAATAGAGTTCAAACGCTTCTTAAAACTAGATATTGCATCTCATATCTATGTTTCATGATAAGATATAATATTCATTGCGAAGTGTTATGCATTCCTCGTCTACGATTCAAATGAATGTAAATGCAACACTTCCTTGCAAGGAAATAGCGTTTGCAGATGTCTACGTATCGTAGCAATAGAGTTCTTGTGATTCTTAAAACGCGATATCACATCTCATTTCTATGTTTCATGGTAAGATATAATATGATTTGCGCAGTGTCATGTATTCCTCGTCTACGCTTCAAATGATCGTGAATGCGACACTTCCTCGCTAGGAAATAGCGTTTGCAGATGTCTACGTATCGTAGCAATAGAGTTCAGATGATTCTTAAAACGCGATATCGCATCTCATTTCTATGTTTCATGGTAAGATATAATATGATTTGCGAAGTGTCATGTATTCCTCGTCTACGATTCAAATGAATGTAAATGCGACACTTCCTTGCAAGGAAATAGCGTTTGCAGATGTCTACTTATCGTAGCAATAGAGCTCTAATGCTTCTTAAAACGCGATATCGCATCTCATTTCTATGTTTCATGGTAAGATGTAATATGATTTGCGAAGTGTTATGTATTCCTCGTCTACACTTCAAATGAATGTAAATGCGACACTTCCTTGCATGGAAATAGCGTTTGCAGATGTCTACGTATCGTAGCAATGGAGTTCTAATGCTTCTTAAAACGCGATATCGCATCTCATTTCTATGATTCATGGTAAGATGTAATATGATTTGCGAAGTGTTATGTATTCCTCGTCTACACTTCAAATGAATGTAAATGCGACACTTCCTTGCAAGGAAGTAGCGATTGCAGATGTCTACGTATCGTAGCAATAGAGTTCTTATGATTCTTAAAACGCGATATCGCATCTCATTTCTGTGTTTCATGGTAAGATATAATATGATTTGCGAAGTGTCATGTATTCCTCGTCTACACTTCAAATGAATGTAAATGCGACACTTCCTTGCTAGGAAATAGTGTCTGCAGATGTCTAGGTATCGTAGCAATAGAGTTCTTATGATTCTTAAAACGCGATATCGCAACTCATTTCTATGTTTCATGGTAAGATATAATATGATTTGCGAAGTGTCATGTATTCCTCGTCTACACTTCAAATGAATGTGAATGCGACACTTCTTCGCTACTAAATAGCGTTTGCAGATGTCTACGTTTCGTAGCAATAGAGTTCAGATGATTCTTAAAACGCGATATCGCATCTCATTTCTATGTTTCATGGTAAGATATAACATGATTTGCGAAGTGTTATGTATTCCTCATCTACACTTCAAATGAATGTGATTGCGATACTTCCTCGCTAGGAAATAGCGTTTGCAGATGTCTACGTATCGTAGCAATAGCTCTCTAATGCTCCTTAAGACGCGATATCGCATCTCATTTCTATGTTTCATGGTAAGATATAATATGATTTGCGAAGTGTCATGTATTCCTCGTCTACACTTCAAATGAATGTAAATGCGACACTTCCTTGCTAGGAAATAGTGTCTGCAGATGTCTAGGTATCGTAGCAATAGATTTCTAATGCTTCTTAACACGCGATATCGCATCTCATTTCTATGTTTCATGGTAAGATGTAGTATGATTTGCGAAGTGTTATGTATTCCTCGTCTACACTTCAAATGAATGTGAATGCTACATTTCCTCGCTAGGAAATAGCGTTTGCAGATGTCTACGTATCGTAGCAATAGATTTCTTATGATTCTTAAAACGCGATATCGCAACTCATTTCTATGTTTCATGGTAAGATATAATATGATTTGCGAAGTGTCATGTATTCCTCGTCTACACTTCAAATGAATGTGAATGCGACACTTCCTCGCTAGGAAATAGCGTCTGCAGATGTCTAGGTATCGTAGCAATAGAGTTCTAATGCTTCTTAAAACGCGATATCGCATCTCATTTCTATGTTTCATGGTAAGATGTAATATGATTTGCGAAGTGTTATCTATTCCTCGTCTACACTTCAAATGAATGTAAATGCGACACTTCCTTGCAAGGAAGTAGCGATTGCAGATGTCTACGTATCGTAGCAATAGATTTCTTATGATTCTTAAAACGCGATATCGCAACTCATTTCTATGTTTCATGGTAAGATATAATATGATTTGCGAAGTGTCATGTATTCCTCGTCTACACATCAAATGAATGTAAATGCGACACTTCCTTGAAAGGAAATAGCGATTGCAGATGTCTATGTATCGATGCATTAGTGTTCAAATGCTTCTTAAAACGAGATATTGCATCTCATATCTATGTTTCATGATAAGATATAATATACATTGCGAAGTGTTATGCATTCCTCGTCTACGATTCAAATGAATGTAAATGCGACACTTCCTCGCTAGGAAATAGCGTTTGCAGATGTCTACGTATCGTAGCAATAGCTCTCTAATGCTCCTTAAGACGCGATATCGCATCTCATTTCTATGTTTCATGGTAAGATATAATATGATTTGCGAAGTGTCATGTATTCCTCGTCTACACTTCAAATGAATGTGAATGCGACATTTCCTTGCTAGGAAATAGCGTCTGCAGATGTCTAGGTATCGTAGCAATAGAGTTCTAATGCTTCTTAACACGCGATATCGCATCTCATTTCTATGTTTCATGGTAAGATATAATATGATTTGCGAAGTGTCATGTATTCCCCGTCTACACTTCAAGTGAATGTGAATGCGACAGTTCCTCGCTAGGAAATAGCGTTTGCAGATGTCTACGTATCGTAGCAATAGAGTTCTTATGATTCTTAAAACGCGATATCGCATCTCATTTCTATGTTTCATGGTAAGATATAATATGATTTGCGAAGTGTTATGTATTCCTCGTCTACGATTCAAACGAATGTGAATGCGACACTTCCTCGCTAGGAAATAGCGTTTGCAGATGTCTATGTATCGTAGCAATAGAGTTCTTATGATTCTTAAAACGCGATATCGCATCTCATTTCTATGTTTCATGGTAAGATATAATATGATTTGCGAAGTGTCATGTATTCCTCGTCTACACATCAAATGAATGTAAATGCGAAACTTCCTTGAAAGGAAATAGCGATTGCAGATGTCTATGTATCGATGCATTAGAGTTCAAATGCTTCTTAAAACGAGATATTGCATCTCATATCTATGTTTCATGATAAGATATAATATACATTGCGAAGTGTTATGCATTCCTCGTCTACGATTCAAATGAATGTAAATGCGACACTTCCTCGCTAGGAAATAGCGTTTGCAGATGTCTACGTATCGTAGCAAATAGAGTTCTTATGATTCTTAAAACGCGATATCGTATCTCATTTCTATGTTTCATGGTAAGATATAATATGATTTGCGAAGTGTCATGTATTCCTCGTCTACACTTCAAATGAATGTGAATGCGACACTTCCTCGCTAGGAAATAGCGTCTGCAGATGTCTAGGTATCGTAGCAATAGAGTTCTAATGCTTCTTAAAACGCGATATCGCATCTCATTTCTATGTTTCATGGTAAGATGTAATATGATTTGCGAAGTGTTATCTATTCCTCGTCTACACTTCAAATGAATGTAAATGCGACACTTCCTTGCAAGGAAGTAGCGATTGCAGATGTCTACGTATCGTAGCAATAGATTTCTTATGATTCTTAAAACGCGATATCGCAACTCATTTCTATGTTTCATGGTAAGATATAATATGATTTGCGAAGTGTCATGTATTCCTCGTCTACACATCAAATGAATGTAAATGCGACACTTCCTTGAAAGGAAATAGCGATTGCAGATGTCTATGTATCGATGCATTAGTGTTCAAATGCTTCTTAAAACGAGATATTGCATCTCATATCTATGTTTCATGATAAGATATAATATACATTGCGAAGTGTTATGCATTCCTCGTCTACGATTCAAATGAATGTAAATGCGACACTTCCTCGCTAGGAAATAGCGTTTGCAGATGTCTACGTATCGTAGCAATAGCTCTCTAATGCTCCTTAAGACGCGATATCGCATCTCATTTCTATGTTTCATGGTAAGATATAATATGATTTGCGAAGTGTCATGTATTCCTCGTCTACACTTCAAATGAATGTGAATGCGACATTTCCTTGCTAGGAAATAGCGTCTGCAGATGTCTAGGTATCGTAGCAATAGAGTTCTAATGCTTCTTAACACGCGATATCGCATCTCATTTCTATGTTTCATGGTAAGATATAATATGATTTGCGAAGTGTCATGTATTCCCCGTCTACACTTCAAGTGAATGTGAATGCGACAGTTCCTCGCTAGGAAATAGCGTTTGCAGATGTCTACGTATCGTAGCAATAGAGTTCTTATGATTCTTAAAACGCGATATCGCATCTCATTTCTATGTTTCATGGTAAGATATAATATGATTTGCGAAGTGTTATGTATTCCTCGTCTACGATTCAAACGAATGTGAATGCGACACTTCCTCGCTAGGAAATAGCGTTTGCAGATGTCTATGTATCGTAGCAATAGAGTTCTTATGATTCTTAAAACGCGATATCGCATCTCATTTCTATGTTTCATGGTAAGATATAATATGATTTGCGAAGTGTCATGTATTCCTCGTCTACACATCAAATGAATGTAAATGCGAAACTTCCTTGAAAGGAAATAGCGATTGCAGATGTCTATGTATCGATGCATTAGAGTTCAAATGCTTCTTAAAACGAGATATTGCATCTCATATCTATGTTTCATGATAAGATATAATATACATTGCGAAGTGTTATGCATTCCTCGTCTACGATTCAAATGAATGTAAATGCGACACTTCCTCGCTAGGAAATAGCGTTTGCAGATGTCTACGTATCGTAGCAAATAGAGTTCTTATGATTCTTAAAACGCGATATCGTATCTCATTTCTATGTTTCATGGTAAGATATAATATGATTTGCGAAGTGTTATGTATTCCTCGTCTACACTTCAAATGAATGTGAATGCGATACTTTCTCGCTACTAAATAGCGTTTGCAGATGTCTACTTATCGCAGCAATAGCTTTCTAATGCTTCTTAAAACGCGATATCGCATCTCATTTCTATGTTTCATGGTAAGATATAATATGATTTGCGAAGTGTCATGTATTCCTCGTCTACACTTCAAATGAATGTGAATGCGACAGTTCCTCGCTAGGAAATAGCGTTTGCAGATGTCTACGTATCGTAGCAATAGAGTTCTTATGATTCTTAAAACGCGATATCGCATCTCATTTCTATGTTTCATGGTAAGATATAATATGATTAGCGAAGTGTCATGTATTCCTCGTCTACACTTCAAACGAATGTGAATGCGACACTTCCTCGCTAGAAAATAGCGTTTGCAGATGTCTACGTATCGTAGCAATAGAGTTCATATGATTCTTAGAACGCGATATCGCATCGCATTTCTATGTTTCATGGTAAGATATAACATGATTTGCGAAGTGTTATGTAATCCTCGTCTACACTTCAAATGAATGTGAATGCGATACTTCTTCGCTACTAAATAGCGTTTGCAGATGTATACGTTTCGTAGCAATAGAGTTCAGATGATTCTTAAAACGCGATATCGCATCTCATTTCTATGTTTCATGGTAAGATATAACATGATTTGCGAAGTGTTATGTATTCCTCATCTACACTTCAAATGAATGTGAATGCGATACTTCCTCGCTAGGAAATAGCATTTGCAGATGTCTACGTATCGTAGCAATAGCTTTCTAATGCTCCTTAAGACGCGATATCGCATCTCATTTCTATGTTTCATGGTAAGATATAATATGATTTGCGAAGTGTCATTTATTCCTCGTCTACACTTCAAATGAATGTAAATGCGACACTTCCTTGCTAGGAAATAGCGTCTGCAGATGTCTAGGTATCGTAGCAATAGAGTTCTAATGCTTCTTAACAGGCGATATCGCATCTCATTTCTATGTTTCGTGGTAAGATGTAGTATGATTTGCGAAGTGTTATGTATTCCTCGTCTACACTTCAAATGAATGTGAATGCGACATTTCCTCGCTAGGAAATAGCGTTTGCAGATGTCTACGTATCGTAGCAATAGAGTTCTTATGATTCTTAAAACGCGATATCGCAACTCATTTCTATGTTTCATGGTAAGATATAATATGATTTGCGAAGTGTCATGTATTCCTCGTCTACACTTCAAATGAATGTGAATGCGACACTTCCTCGCTAGGAAATAGCGTTTGCAGATGTCTACGTACCGTAGCAATAGCTTTCTAATGCTCCTTAAGACGCGATATCGCATCTCATTTCTATGTTTCATGCTAAGATATAATATGATTTGCGAAGTGTCATGTATTCCTCGTCTACGCTTCAAATGAATGTGAATGCGACACTTCCTCGCTAGGAAATAGCGTCTGCAGATGTCTAGGTATCGTAGCAATAGCTTTCTAATGCTCCTTAAGACGCGATATCGCATCTCATTTCTATGTTTCATGCTAAGATATAATATGATTTGCGAAGTGTCATGTATTCCTCGTCTACGCTTCAAATGAATGTGAATGCGACACTTCCTCGCTAGGAAATAGCGTCTGCAGATGTCTAGGTATCGTAGCAATAGAGTTCTAATGCTTCTTAAAACGCGGTATAGCATCTCATTTCTATGTTTCATGGTAAGATATAATATACATTGCGAAGTGTTATGTATTCCTCGCCTACACTTCAAATGAATGTAAATGCGACACTTCCTTGCAAGGAAGTAGCGATTGCAGATGTCTACGTATCGAAGCAATAAATTTCAAATGCTTCTTAAAACGAGATATTGCATCTCATATCTATGTTTCATGATAAGATATAATATACATTGCGAAGTGTTATGCATTCCTCGTCTACGATTCAAATGAATGTAAATGCGACACTTCCTTGCAAGGAAATAGCGTTTGCAGATGTCTACGTATCGTAGCAATAGAGTTCTTATGATTCATAAAACGCGATATCGCATCTCATTCCTATGTTTCATGGTAAGATATAATATGATTTGAGAAGTGTCATGTATTCCTCTTCTACACTTCAAATGAATGTAAATGCGACACTTCCTTGCTAGGAAATAGCGTCTGCAGATGTCTAGGTATCGTAGCAATAGAGTTCTAATGCTGCTTAAAACGCGATATCGCATCTCATTTCTATGTTTCATGGTAAGATGTAATATGATTTGCGAAGTGTCATGTATTCCTCGTCTACGCTTCAAATGAATGTGAATGCGACACTTCCTCGCTAGGAAATAGCGTCTGCAGATGTCTAGGTATCGTAGCAATAGAGTTCTAATGCTTCTTAAAACGCGGTATCGCATCTCATTTCTATGTTTCATGGTAAGACATAATATACATTGCGAAGTGTTATGTATTCCTCGCCTACACTTCAAATGAATGTAAATGCGACACTTCCTTGCAAGGAAGTAGCGATTGCAGATGTCTACGTATCGAAGCAATAGAGTTCAAATGCTTCTTAAAACGAGATATTGCATCTCATATCTATGCTTCATGGTAAGATATAATATGATTTGCGAAGTGTTATGTATTCCTCGTCTACGATTCAAATGAATGTAAATGCGACACTTCCTTGCAAGGAAATAGCGTTTGCAGATGTCTACGTATCGTAGCAATAGAGTTCTTATGATTCTTGAAACGCGATATCGCATCTCATTCCTATGTTTCATGGTACGATATAATATGATTTGCGAAGGGTCATGTATTCCTTGTCTACACTTCAAATGAATGTAAATGCGACACTTCCTTGCTAGGAAATAGCGTCTGCAGATGTCTAGGTATCGTGGCAATAGAGTTCTAATGCTTTTTAAAACGCGATATCGCATCTCATTTCTATGTTTCAAGGTAAGACGTAATATGATTTGCGAAGTGTTATGTATTCCTCGCCTACACTTCAAATGAATGTAAATGCGACACTTCCTTGCAAGGAAGTAGCGATTGCAGATGTCTACGTATCGAAGCAGTAGAGTTCAAATGCTTCTTAAAACGAGATATTGCATCTCATATCTATGTTTCATGATAAGATATAATATACATTGCGAAGTGTTATGCATTCCTCGTCTACGATTCAAATGAATGTAAATGCGACACTTCCTTGCAAGGAAGTAGCGTTTGCAGATGTCTACGTATCGTAGCAATAGAGTTCTTATGATTCATAAAACGCGATATCGCATCTCATTTCTATGTTTCATGGTAAGATGTAATATGATTTACGAAGTGTTATGTATTCCTCGTCTACACTTCAAATGAATGTGAATGCGACACTTCCTCGCTAGGAAATAGCGTTTGCAGATGTCTACGTATCGTAGCAATAGAGTTTATATGATTCTTAAAACGCGATATCGCATCTCATTTCTATGTTTCATGGTAAGATATAATATGATTTGCGAAGTGTCATGTATTCCTTGTCTACACTTCAAATGAATGTAAATGCGACACTTCCTTGCTAGGAAATAGCGTCTGCAGATGTCTAGGTATCGTGGCAATAGAGTTCTAATGCTTTTTAAAACGCGATATCGCATCTCATTTCTATGTTTCAAGGTAAGATGTAATATGATTTGCGAAGTGTTATGTATTCCTCGCCTACACTTCAAATGAATGTAAATGCGACACTTCCTTGCAAGGAAGTAGCGATTGCAGATGTCTACGTATCGAAGCAGTAGAGTTCAAATGCTTCTTAAAACGAGATATTGCATCTCATATCTATGTTTCATGATAAGATATAATATACATTGCGAAGTGTTATGCATTCCTCGTCTACGATTCAAATGAATGTAAATGCGACACTTCCTTGCAAGGAAGTAGCGTTTGCAGATGTCTACGTATCGTAGCAATAGAGTTCTTATGATTCATAAAACGCGATATCGCATCTCATTTCTATGTTTCATGGTAAGATGTAATATGATTTGCGAAGTGTTATGTATTCCTCGTCTACACTTCAAATGAATGTGAATACGACACTTCCTCGCTAGGAAAAAGCGTTTGCAGATGTCTACGTATCGTAGCAATAGAGATTATATGATTCTTAAAACGCGATATCGCATCTCATTTCTATGTTTCATGGTAAGATATAATATGATTTGCGAAGTGTCATGTATTCCTCGTCTACACTTCAAATGAATGTAAATGCGACACTTCCTTGCTAGGAAATAGCGTCTGCAGATGTCTAGGTATCGTAGCAATAGAGTTCTAATGCTTTTTAAAACGCGATATCGCATCTCATTTCTATGTTTCATGGTAAGATGTAAAATTATTTGCGAAGTGTTATGTATTCCTCGCCTACACTTCAAGTGAATGTAAATGCGGCACTTCCTTGCAAGGAAGTAGCGATTGCAGATGTCTACGTATCGAAGCAATAGAGTTCAAATGCTTCTTAAAACGAGATATTGCATCTTATATCTATGTTTCATGATAAGATTCAATATACATTGCGAAGTGTTATGCATTCCTCGTCTACGATTCAAATGAATGTAAATGCGACACTTCCTTGCACGGAAATAGCGTTTGCAGATGTCTACGTATCGTAGCAGTAGAGTTCTTATGATTCTTAAAACACGATATCGCATCTCATTTCTATGTTTCATGGTAAGATATAATATGATTTGCGAAGTGTCATGTATTCCTCGTCTACACTTCAAATGAATGTGAATGCGACACTTCCTCGCTAGGAAATAGCGTTTGCAGATGTCTACGTACCGTAGCAATAGCTTTCTAATGCTCCTTAAGACGCGATATCGCATCTCATTTCTATGTTTCATGCTAAGATATAATATGATTTGCGAAGTGTCATGTATTCCTCGTCTACGCTTCAAATGAATGTGAATGCGACACTTCCTCGCTAGGAAATAGCGTCTGCAGATGTCTAGGTATCGTAGCAATAGCTTTCTAATGCTCCTTAAGACGCGATATCGCATCTCATTTCTATGTTTCATGCTAAGATATAATATGATTTGCGAAGTGTCATGTATTCCTCGTCTACGCTTCAAATGAATGTGAATGCGACACTTCCTCGCTAGGAAATAGCGTCTGCAGATGTCTAGGTATCGTAGCAATAGAGTTCTAATGCTTCTTAAAACGCGGTATAGCATCTCATTTCTATGTTTCATGGTAAGATATAATATACATTGCGAAGTGTTATGTATTCCTCGCCTACACTTCAAATGAATGTAAATGCGACACTTCCTTGCAAGGAAGTAGCGATTGCAGATGTCTACGTATCGAAGCAATAAAGTTCAAATGCTTCTTAAAACGAGATATTGCATCTCATATCTATGTTTCATGATAAGATATAATATACATTGCGAAGTGTTATGCATTCCTCGTCTACGATTCAAATGAATGTAAATGCGACACTTCCTTGCAAGGAAATAGCGTTTGCAGATGTCTACGTATCGTAGCAATAGAGTTCTTATGATTCATAAAACGCGATATCGCATCTCATTTCTATGTTTCATGGTAAGATATAATATGATTTGAGAAGTGTCATGTATTCCTCTTCTACACTTCAAATGAATGTAAATGCGACACTTCCTTGCTAGGAAATAGCGTCTGCAGATGTCTAGGTATCGTAGCAATAGAGTTCTAATGCTGCTTAAAACGCGATATCGCATCTCATTTCTATGTTTCATGGTAAGATGTAATATGATTTGCGAAGTGTCATGTATTCCTCGTCTACGCTTCAAATGAATGTGAATGCGACACTTCCTCGCTAGGAAATAGCGTCTGCAGATGTCTAGGTATCGTAGCAATAGAGTTCTAATGCTTCTTAAAACGCGGTATCGCATCTCATTTCTATGTTTCATGGTAAGACATAATATACATTGCGAAGTGTTATGTATTCCTCGCCTACACTTCAAATGAATGTAAATGCGACACTTCCTTGCAAGGAAGTAGCGATTGCAGATGTCTACGTATCGAAGCAATAGAGTTCGAATGCTTCTTAAAACGAGATATTGCATCTCATATCTATGCTTCATGGTAAGATATAATATGATTTGCGAAGTGTTATGTATTCCTCGTCTACGATTCAAATGAATGTAAATGCGACACTTCCTTGCAAGGAAATAGCGTTTGCAGATGTCTACGTATCGTAGCAATAGAGTTCTTATGATTCTTGAAACGCGATATCGCATCTCATTCCTATGTTTCATGGTACGATATAATATGATTTGCGAAGGGTCATGTATTCCTTGTCTACACTTCAAATGAATGTAAATGCGACACTTCCTTGCTAGGAAATAGCGTCTGCAGATGTCTAGGTATCGTGGCAATAGAGTTCTAATGCTTTTTAAAACGCGATATCGCATCTCATTTCTATGTTTCAAGGTAAGATGTAATATGATTTGCGAAGTGTTATGTATTCCTCGCCTACACTTCAAATGAATGTAAATGCGACACTTCCTTGCAAGGAAGTAGCGATTGCAGATGTCTACGTATCGAAGCAGTAGAGTTCAAATGCTTCTTAAAACGAGATATTGCATCTCATATCTATGTTTCATGATAAGATATAATATACATTGCGAAGTGTTATGCATTCCTCGTCTACGATTCAAATGAATGTAAATGCGACACTTCCTTGCAAGGAAGTAGCGTTTGCAGATGTCTACGTATCGTAGCAATAGAGTTCTTATGATTCATAAAACGCGATATCGCATCTCATTTCTATGTTTCATGGTAAGATGTAATATGATTTGCGAAGTGTTATGTATTCCTCGTCTACACTTCAAATGAATGTGAATGCGACACTTCCTCGCTAGGAAATAGCGTTTGCAGATGTCTACGTATCGTAGCAATAGAGTTTATATGATTCTTAAAACGCGATATCGCATCTCATTTCTATGTTTCATGGTAAGATATAATATGATTTGCGAAGTGTCATGTATTCCTTGTCTACACTTCAAATGAATGTAAATGCGACACTTCCTTGCTAGGAAATAGCGTCTGCAGATGTCTAGGTATCGTGGCAATAGAGTTCTAATGCTTTTTAAAACGCGATATCGCATCTCATTTCTATGTTTCAAGGTAAGATGTAATATGATTTGCGAAGTGTTATGTATTCCTCGCCTACACTTCAAATGAATGTAAATGCGACACTTCCTTGCAAGGAAGTAGCGATTGCAGATGTCTACGTATCGAAGCAGTAGAGTTCAAATGCTTCTTAAAACGAGATATTGCATCTCATATCTATGTTTCATGATAAGATATAATATACATTGCGAAGTGTTATGCATTCCTCGTCTACGATTCAAATGAATGTAAATGCGACACTTCCTTGCAAGGAAGTAGCGTTTGCAGATGTCTACGTATCGTAGCAATAGAGTTCTTATGATTCATAAAACGCGATATCGCATCTCATTTCTATGTTTCATGGTAAGATGTAATATGATTTGCGAAGTGTTATGTATTCCTCGTCTACACTTCAAATGAATGTGAATACGACACTTCCTCGCTAGGAAATAGCGTTTGCAGATGTCTACGTATCGTAGCAATAGAGTTTATATGATTCTTAAAACGCGATATCGCATCTCATTTCTATGTTTCATGGTAAGATATAATATGATTTGCGAAGTGTCATGTATTCCTCGTCTACACTTCAAATGAATGTAAATGCGACACTTCCTTGCTAGGAAATAGCGTCTGCAGATGTCTAGGTATCGTAGCAATAGAGTTCTAATGCTTTTTAAAACGCGATATCGCATCTCATTTCTATGTTTCATGGTAAGATGTAAAATTATTTGCGAAGTGTTATGTATTCCTCGCCTACACTTCAAGTGAATGTAAATGCGGCACTTCCTTGCAAGGAAGTAGCGATTGCAGATGTCTACGTATCGAAGCAATAGAGTTCAAATGCTTCTTAAAACGAGATATTGCATCTTATATCTATGTTTCATGATAAGATTCAATATACATTGCGAAGTGTTATGCATTCCTCGTCTACGATTCAAATGAATGTAAATGCGACACTTCCTTGCACGGAAATAGCGTTTGCAGATGTCTACGTATCGTAGCAATAGAGTTCTTATGATTCTTAAAACGCGATATCGCATCTCATTTCTATGTTTCATGGTAAGATATAATATTATTTGCGAAGGGTCATGTATTCCTCGTCTACACTTCAAATGAATGTGAATGCGACACTTCCTCGCTAGGAAATAGCGTTTGCAGATGTCTACGTATCGTAGCAATAGAGTTCATATGATTCTTAAAACGCGATGTCGCATCTCATTTCTATGTTTCATGGTAAGATATAATATGATTTGCGAAGTGTCATGTATTCCTCGTCTACACTTCAAATGAATGTAAATGCGACACTTCCTTGCTAGGAAATAGCGTCTGCAGATGTCTAGGTATCGTAGCAATAGAGTTCTAATGCTTCTTAAAACGCGATATCGCATCTCATTTCTATGTTTCATGGTAAGATGTAATATGATTTGCGAAGTGTTATGCATTCCTCGTCTACGATTCAAATGAATGTAAATGCGACACTTCCTTGCAAGGAAATAGCGTTTGCAAATGTCTACGTATCGTAGCAATAGTGTTCTTATGATTCTTAAAACGCGATATCGCATCTCATTTCTATGTTTCATGGTAAGATATAATATGATTTGCGAAGTGTCATGTATTCCGCGTCTACACTTCAAATGAATGTAAATGCGACACTTCCTCGCTAGGAAATAGCGTTTGAAGATGTCTACGTATCGTAGCAATAGAGTTCATATGATTCTTAAAACGCGATATCGCATCTCATTTCTATGTTTCATGGTAAGATATAATATGATTTGCGAAGTGTCATGTATTCCTCGTCTACACTTCAAATGAATGTAAATGCGACACGTCCTCGCTAGGAAATAGCGTTTGCAGATGTCTACGTATCGTAGCAATAGCTTTCTAATGCTTCTTAAAACGCGATATCGCATCTCATTTCTATGTTGCATGGTAAGATATAATATGATTTGCGAAGTGTCATGTATTCCCCGTCTACGATTCAAATGAATGTAAATGCGACACTTCCTTGCAAGGAAATAGCGTTTGCAGATGTCTACGTATCGTAGCAATAGAGTTCTTATGATTCTTAAAACGCGATATCGCATCTCATTTCTTTGTTTCATGGTAAGATATAATATGATTTGCGAAGTGTCATGTATTCCTCGTCTACACTTCAAATGAATGTAAATGCAACACTTCCTTGAAAGGAAATAGCGATTGCAGATGTCTATGTATCGAAGCAATAGAGTTCAAATGCTTCTTGAAACGAGATATTGAATCTCATATCTATGTTTCATGATAAGATATAATATACATTGCGAAGTGTTATGCATTCCTCGTCTACGATTCAAATGAATGTAAACGCGACACTTCCTTGCAAGGAAATAGCGTTTGCAGATGTCTACGTATCGTAGCAATAGAGTTCTTATGATTCTTAAAACGCGATATCGCATCTCATTTCTATGTTTCATGGTAAGATATAATATGATTTGCGAAGTGTCATGTATTCCTCGTCTATACTTGAAATGAATGTAAATGCGACACTTCCTTGCTAGGAAATAGCGTCTGCAGATGTCTAGGTATCGTAGCAATAGAGTTCTAATGCTTCTTAAAACGCGATATCGCATCTCATTTCTATGTTTCATGGTAAGATATAATATGATTTGCGAAGTGTCATGTATTCCTCGTCTACACTTCAAATGAATGTAAATGCGACACTTCCTTGCTAGGAAATAGCGTCTGCAGATGTCTAGGTATCGTAGCAATAGAGTTCTAATGCTTTTTAAAACGCGATATCGCATCTCATTTCTATGTTTCATGGTAAGATGTAAAATTATTTGCGAAGTGTTATGTATTCCTCGCCTACACTTCAAGTGAATGTAAATGCGGCACTTCCTTGCAAGGAAGTAGCGATTGCAGATGTCTACGTATCGAAGCAATAGAGTTCAAATGCTTCTTAAAACGAGATATTGCATCTTATATCTATGTTTCATGATAAGATTCAATATACATTGCGAAGTGTTATGCATTCCTCGTCTACGATTCAAATGAATGTAAATGCGACACTTCCTTGCACGGAAATAGCGTTTGCAGATGTCTACGTATCGTAGCAATAGAGTTCTTATGATTCTTAAAACGCGATATCGCATCTCATTTCTATGTTTCATGGTAAGATATAATATTATTTGCGAAGGGTCATGTATTCCTCGTCTACACTTCAAATGAATGTGAATGCGACACTTCCTCGCTAGGAAATAGCGTTTGCAGATGTCTACGTATCGTAGCAATAGAGTTCATATGATTCTTAAAACGCGATGTCGCATCTCATTTCTATGTTTCATGGTAAGATATAATATGATTTGCGAAGTGTCATGTATTCCTCGTCTACACTTCAAATGAATGTAAATGCGACACTTCCTTGCTAGGAAATAGCGTCTGCAGATGTCTAGGTATCGTAGCAATAGAGTTCTAATGCTTCTTAAAACGCGATATCGCATCTCATTTCTATGTTTCATGGTAAGATGTAATATGATTTGCGAAGTGTTATGCATTCCTCGTCTACGATTCAAATGAATGTAAATGCGACACTTCCTTGCAAGGAAATAGCGTTTGCAAATGTCTACGTATCGTTGCAATAGTGTTCTTATGATTCTTAAAACGCGATATCGCATCTCATTTCTATGTTTCATGGTAAGATATAATATGATTTGCGAAGTGTCATGTATTCCTCGTCTATACTTGAAATGAATGTAAATGCGACACTTCCTTGCTAGGAAATAGTGTCTGCAGATGTCTAGGTATCGTAGCAATAGAGTTCTAATGCTTCTTAAAACGCGATATCGCATCTCATTTCTATGTTTCATGGTAGGATGTAAAATTATTTGCGAAGTGTTATGTATTCCTCGCCTACACTTCAAGTGAATGTAAATGCGACACTTCCTTGCAAGGAAGTAGCGATTGCAGATGTCTACGTATCGAAGAAATAGAGTTCAAATGCTTCTTAAAACCAGATATTGCATCTTATATCTATGTTTCATGATAAGATATAATATACATTGCAAAGTGTTATGCATTCCTCGTCTACGATTCAAATGAATGTAAATGCGACACTTCCTTGCAAGGAAATAGCGTTTGCAAATGTCTACGTATCGTAGCAATAGAGTTCTTATGATTCTTAAAACGCGATATCGCATCTCATTTCTATGTTGCATGGTTAGATATAATATGATTTGCGAAGTGTCATGTATTCCGCGTCTACGCTTCAAATGAATGTAAATACGACACTTCCTCGCTAGGAAATAGCGTTTGAAGATGTCTACGTATCGTAGCAATAGAGTTCATATGATTCTTAAAACGCGATATCGCATCTCATTTCTATGTTTCATGGTAAGATATAATATGATTTGCGAAGTGTCATGTATTCCTCGTCTACACTTCAAATGAATGTAAATGCGACACTTCCTTGAAAGGAAATAGCGATTGCAGATGTCTACGTATCGAAGCAATAGAGTTCAAATGCTTCTTAAAACGAGATATTGCATCTCACATCTATGTTTCATGATAAGATATAATATACATTGCGAAGTGTTATGCATTCCACGTCTACGATTCAAGTGAATGTAAATGCGACACTTCCTTGCAAGGAAATAGCGTTTGCAGACGTCTACGTATCGTAGCAATAGAGTTCTTATGATTCTTAAAACGCGATATCGCATCTCATTTCTTTGTTTCATGGTAAGATATAATATGATTTGCGAAGTGTCATGTATTCCTCGTCTACACTTCAAATGAATGTAAATGCAACACTTCCTTGAAAGGAAATAGCGATTGCAGATGTCTACGTATCGAAGCAATAGAGTTCAAATGCTTCTTAAAACGAGATATTGAATCTCATATCTATGTTTCATGATAAGATATAATATACATTGCGAAGTGTTATGCATTCCTCGTCTACGATTCAAATGAATGTAAATGCGACACTTCCTTGCAAGGAAATAGCGTTTGCAGATGTCTACGTATCGTAGCAATCGAGTTCTTATGATTCTTAAAACGCGATATCGCATCTCATTTCTATGTTTCATGGTAAGATATAATATGATTTGCGAAGTGTCATGTATTCCTCGTCTACACTTGAAATGAATGTGAATGCGACTCTTCCTCGATAGGAAATAGCGTTTGCAGATGTCTACGTATCGTAGCAATAGAGTTCATATGATTCATAAAACGCGATATCGCATCTCATTTCTATGTTTCATGGTAGGATATAACAAAATTTGCGAAGTGTTGTGTTTTCCTCGTCTACACTTCAAATGAATGTGAATGCGATACTTCCTCGCTAGGAAATAGCGTTTGCAGATGTCTACGTTTCGTAGCAATAGCTTTCTAATGCTTCTTAAAACGCGATATCGCATCTCATTTCTATGTTTCATGGTAAGATATAATATGATTTGCGAAGTGTCATGTATTCCTCGACTACACTTGAAATGAATGTGAATGCGACACTTCCCCGCTAGGAAATAGCGTTTGCAGATGTCTACGTATCGTAGCAATAGAGTTCATATGATTCTTAAAACGCGATATCGCATCTCATTTCTATGTTTCATGGTAGGATATAACATAATTTGCGAAGTGTTATGTATTCCTCGTCTAGACTTGAAATGAATGTAAATGCGACACTTCCTTGCAAGGAAATAGCGTTTGCAGATGTCTACGTATCGTAGCAATAGAGTTCTTATGATTCTTAAAACGCGATATCGCATCTCATTTCTTTGTTTCATGGTAAGATATAATATGATTTGCGAAGTGTTATGTATTCCTCGTCTACACTTCAAATGAATGTGAATGCGACACTTCCTCGCTAGGAAATAGCGTTTGCAGATGTCTACGTATCGTAGCAATAGAGTTCATATGATTCTTAAAACGCGATATCGCATCTCATTTCTATGTTTCATGGTAAGATATAATATGATTTGCGAAGTGTCATGTATTCCTCGTCTACACTTCAAATGAATGTAAATGCGACACTTCCTTGCTAGGAAATAGCGTCTGCAGATGTCTAGGTATCGTAGCAATAGAGTTCTAATGCTTCTTAAAACGCGATATCGCATCTCATTTCTATGTTTCATGGTAGGATGTAAAATTATTTGCGAAGTGTTATGTATTCCTCGCCTACACTTCAAGTGAATGTAAATGCGACACTTCCTTGCAAGGAAGTAGCGATTGCAGATGTCTACGTATCGAAGAAATAGAGTTCAAATGCTTCTTAAAACCAGATATTGCATCTTATATCTATGTTTCATGATAAGATATAATATACATTGCAAAGTGTTATGCATTCCTCGTCTACGATTCAAATGAATGTAAATGCGACACTTCCTTGCAAGGAAATAGCGTTTGCAGATGTCTACGTATCGTAGCAATAGAGTTCTTGTGATTCTTAAAAAGCGATATCGCATCTCATTTCTTTGTTTCATGGTAAGATATAATATGATTTGCGAAGTATCATGTATTCCTCGTCTACACTTCAAACGAATGTAAATGCGACACTTCCTTGAAAGGAAATAGCGATTGCAGATGTCTACGTATCGAAGCAATAGAGTTCAAAAGCTTCTTAAAACTAGATATTGCATCTCATATCTATGTTTCATGGTAAGATATAATATTATTTGCGAAGTGTCATGTATTCCTCGTCTACACTTCAAATGAATGTAAATGCGACACTTCCTTGCTAGGAAATAGCGTCTGCAGATGTCTAGGTATCGTAGCAATAGAGTTCTAATGCTTCTTAAAACGCGATATCGCATCTCATTTCTATGTTTCATGGTAGGATGTAAAATTATTTGCGAAGTGTTATGTATTCCTCGCCTACACTTCAAGTGAATGTAAATGCGACACTTCCTTGCAAGGAAGTAGCGATTGCAGACGTCTACGTATCGAAGAAATAGAGTTCAAATGCTTCTTAAAACCAGATATTGCATCTTATATCTATGTTTCATGATAAGATATAATATACATTGCAAAGTGTTATGCATTCCTCGTCTACGATTCAAATGAATGTAAATGCGACACTTCCTTGCAAGGAAATAGCGTTTGCAGATGTCTACGTATCGTAGCAATAGAGTTCTTGTGATTCTTAAAAAGCGATATCGCATCTCATTTCTTTGTTTCATGGTAAGATATAATATGATTTGCGAAGTATCATGTATTCCTCGTCTACACTTCAAACGAATGTAAATGCGACACTTCCTTGAAAGGAAATAGCGATTGCAGATGTCTACGTATCGAAGCAATAGAGTTCAAAAGCTTCTTAAAACTAGATATTGCATCTCATATCTATGTTTCATGGTAAGATATAATATTATTTGCGAAGTGTCATGTATTCCTCGTCTACACTTCAAATGAATGTGAATGCGACACTTCCTCGCTAGGAAATAGCGTTTGCAGATGTCTACGTATCGTAGCAATAGATTTCTAATGCTTCTTAAAACGCGATATCGCATCTCATTTCTATGTTTCATAGTAACATATAATATGATTTGCGAAGT